>NW_026878498.1:0-24079 GCF_032173495.1 Musca vetustissima | reverse complement strand
CACATTGTGGGAGATAATTTCTAGTAGTTTTTATTTTTGACTACATAGGACCTATATATCCTTAGGGGACCTATAAAAACTTCGATGCAGCATGTGCATATTCGAGATATTCTGTCGATATATGCCCATAAAAGGTTCTCTATCTACGGATCACCTCTAGGACGTCTTCTGTCGATTATTTTTCTTAAGAACTCTCGATGTCTATTCATTTGTTGCATAGTCGTTAAAAAGGTTAATCTATATTCTCCAAACTGATTGATTTAGTTAAGGAAATATATTGAAAATAAACCATTCCACTTTCAATATTGCGATTTCAATATATATATATTTTTTTTTTTTGTATTTACCTTTTTACTTTTTGTTCCAGTCATTTCCATATGTTTCATGGCATAACATTGCTGTGCAAATTTTTATGGTCCGACTGAATGTCTGTCTGTCCGTTCGACTGTCTCACCATCCATGCGTTTGTCTACAACTGACGTTGGCCATACTATTTACGATTTCCTCATTTGATCGAATACCAAACAAAACCCAACAACAACAACAAAAGTCAGTTTTCAGCATTTACCATAAATTCACTTTATCGCAATTCCGGTTGCATGGCAAAGTTTCTGATTTTTATGCAGCAGAAGCAAGTGGCTTTTGCAGATCACTTTTTGTTTCTTCTTCTGCTTCGTTGTTTTTTATTTATTTGAAATTAGTATTTCTTCTTTGTTTATATGTTAATTAATTAATTATTGAGTAGCGGATGAAAGAAAGCAAAACAACATCAAGAAAATGCAAATATAAACGTCATAGTCGGTTAGCTACAAATTAAATTGTTGCTTTATGGATTTCGTTTTTTTAATATGGGGAGGACCCCCGTATTCAAATTATTTCGATTTCAAATTTATTTATATATTTAAATTTGTATTTCATGGATCATTATCTATTAGACAAATAACCTTCAAAAATGTAAACTGAACCAACAAATCTTTCCACTTTTTTCAATTTGTATCAATCATTCGAAATCATTGGTTTTTTATTAATAATTAAATTAACCTGTTTCGGTTGACAAAACACAAAATATTCAAAGGCCCTATTGTATCTAATTTTTCTCACGTTTGACCTTGAATATCATCGAAATGAGTAAAAAATTTACATTACAAACAATGTGGATGGATGGATGGCAATAAACCCCGCATCTCATGGAGAACCGGCGACTTGTGAGAGCATCAATGATCAAAAGACATTAATAAAATGTGTGTGTTTGTGTGTATGTGTTCGTGTGTTTGTGCATTTTGTATTTAATCAGCATCTAACACAAATCTACCGTCAAAGTCATCTTTATTAGTGTTATGATAATTTGTGAATTGAATCTATTAAGGTTGGGCGAATTTGGATTCGATGCGATGCTGGTATAAATTAATTTGTCGGCTTTTAGACCGGTTCGCAATACCGAACATGTGAAGTTAAAATCTATTAGTAATATTTTACTTCACAATTATGACGTTTAGAAGATATTCGGAAGTTTATCTAAAAGTAAAAATATAAACCCTCTTAAAAATTTCCCGCCTGTAGATAAACTGTTGAATATATTTTTCCTGCAAAGAACATCAAAAATTGGGTCTGTCAACAGAGAGGCATTTAGAAAAATCTTTATGTAGAAAAAATCCGCAAAAAATACTGAATCTCAAGAAATGCCTCGAATTATAGGTAACCCGTCTCTAAAGGAATTATCTTTACCTGTATCCAGTGGGACTTCTCGATATTTATTTCATAGAAACGCTATAAACTCAGATAGAGCAAAACCAGAAGCTCGTATATTTGTAAATAAACTGGACATCAAAAACTGTGTTCTAGATAACGTTTAAAAAACATCTTCTTAAACCCATTTAATATATAGAATATCTGCTAAATGTCTTATATCTCTTTCCTGGAAGTGATCTGCTATCTCTACGAGACCAATTTATTGTTTTAACTATATAAATATTTTGGAAATCGATAGGACATTTAGAAATTCTTCTTAATAGAGAAACGCTGGTAGACCACAAGATGCGAGTTTTCATTCATTTGCAATACCCTACAAAATGTTGTTCATAAGATTTTAGCTAAGGTCCTCAAAGACAAGAAATCGATATTTTAAAGTTTTAATAGTAATTCCTCAATTTTTCCGGGGCCGACCATATGATACCCTACATAACTTCCACGAAAATCAAACTTTTTGTGGTTCTATATATCGCGATCTCATTACTTGTCCAGATTCCCTTCACCGTGGGTTGTTTTGTGATGTTAGGCTATTAATTGTAGCCTATAGATCGACTCGAAAAAAAAACACAAAATATTAAGTTTTCGGTCCACTTCATTTCAAAATTTTTATCTGCTCATCACCGAAATTTATAGGCGTGGTCTTTGACAATAATTGGAACCTCATGGAACATTTCAAAGCGATCAACGCTATATTTCCGCCCTCAAGTGTAGTAATGGATTAATAAATAATATTTGATTACGTAAGCACCTATAAATATTGAAGTGTTACTCCCCCATCCGAGTACATACGACAATATAATTGGTACCAATTTAAAGGTCAACCACTCCTCTTGGATATACTATCAACTTCACGGGTCTATGTCTTTCAGGGGTAAATCTATACGCTATAAAATGCTAATTTTGTAATTTTTCACACAAAAGTCAGGGTCTATTTGACCCTCTAAATATTGGCCGATCGAAACAGGCATGATTATTCTTTGGGCCGATTCCCTTCTCCATGTAAAAACTCGCGATCTTTGGGCCATAATTGCGGCCTCTGGAGCGACCAGAAAATCAGACATAAATTCAGTATTTGGTCCATTTCATCCCCTAAACATTAACCGATCTTTACCGAAAACAATAGGGGTTTTCATTGGTCAAAACCCATCCTACATGCAAAATTTCGTGAAGATTGGTCCATAACTTTGGCCTGTATCGTGTTTACAAATTATAATGGACAGACGGACGGACGGACACACATGTCTAGATCGACTCAGCTAGTTGAGATATGACGATCGGTATACTTAAAGGTGGGTCTAGGACCAATATTTCGCGGCGTTACAAACTCTTGGGGCTGCACAAAGCTATAATACCCTGTCAACATAGTTGTGTAGGGTATAAATATCTGCCTTTCCACAAATTTGTGTTTTTTTTTCGTATTTGGCATAGTCAAAATCTTCTGTCGATATAAGGCTCATAGATGCTCTTCTTTCGATAGCGGACCACTTGAGAGTCTATTGTCACCATATTTCCTTTAAAGGTCTACCGTCGATAATTGGCCCTTAAGAGGTCTTTTGTGGATAGTGTGTCTTTTGAAGATATACAGTGACCTTTGAAGATCTACTGTCGTTAGAAAACCTGTAGATGTTCTTTTGTAAGTAGATGATATTTGTCGATAAAGGACCTTTATGAGGTCTTCTATCGATAAGGAGCCTCAGGAACGTGTACTGGTACAATAACACCTAAAATGTCTTATGTCGATGCAGGGCCTTTTTAAGGTCTTCTGTCGAAAGAAGAAGTCGTTCGTCGGCCTATTGGAGGTTTCATAAATATTTCTGTTGTATAAATTTCTTCCTGGACTGTCTTACAAAAGAGTACTTAATGAGCGTCTTTCTATAGGATACCTTTATAGAATAACTCCTATATATATATATATATAGAAGAAGCTTTATGGTATATCGATTTTTTCAATAGAGGTTTCACAGGAGGTTTTATATCGATTAAGTAACATAAGCAGTTATTTTTTCCTTTTGAAGATCTACAGTAGATAGAAGACCTCTAGGTGGTGTTTTATAATTAGATGACTCCGGTCGATAAAGAATCATTATGAGTTCTTTTATCGATAAATCCAATAAAGTATTCGGTCGGCCTATCAATATTGAAAATTTTTACCATTTGTGAGGAAGGTACCAGAAGTAGTGGACCAATGGGTCCCATCTTCAAACATAAAGAATATAATCTTATATCAGGAGCTATGTATTTTAATAACAACATTATTTTAAAGTTCTTTTGGTGGTGATGGATTTTTATAAGAATATTCTTTTAAGGTTATTGGTCGTAGGGTCAAGAAAGTGTATTTAAAATAATTAGGAACATGCACAATTTTAATTTTTGTTTTTTATACCCTTCACCACACTGTGGTACAGGGTATTATGTCTTTGTGCATATATTTGTAACAGGCAAAAATAATCGAGATAGACCCATGGTTCCTTTTGAGAATATACATAGAATCACTTTCTAAGTCGATTTATGCATGTCCGTCCGTCCGTCTGTCCATGTTAAATTGTAAACAAAGTACAGGTCGCATTTATGATCCGAATTGGATGAAATTTGGCATAGGTCACTTATTCGGCCCAAGGACGAACCCTATTGAAATTGGGAAAAATCGGTTCAGATTTAGATATAGCTCCCATATATATATTTAACGAATTTAATGTAAACGGTCCCTATATATCTTTCGATTTGCACGAAATTTGGTGCAGCCTAATCATTTAAGTCTAGAATGATGTCTGCCAAGTTTCGTAAAAATCGGTCCAGATTTAGATATAGCTCCCATAAATAGTTTCGTCCGATTTCATGTAAATGGTGCCCCAAAGTCCCTATATATCTTTCGATTTGCACGAAATTTGGCATAACGTACTGAATTAAGCCTAGAGTGATGTCTGCCTTGTTTGGTGAAAATCTGTCTAGATTTAGATATAGCTCCCATTTATTATAGATTGATTTTAAGTAATTGACGCACCAAGGAACCAATAGGAACAAAACGTTCTGAGATTAGTATAACGTAACCTGTGACAAGTTTGTTTGAAATCGCTTAATATTTGGATAGAGCTTCCATATATATTTTCGCCCGATTGATGTCAGATTGACATCAAATTTTGCACAACGTACACAATTGCGTAGTTGCGTTTTCTAGAAGCACAGACATAGTCCAACGGATGACCTCTTTATATTTGTTTGAAGTCGATTTACATACTTTATGGATAGATCTAGGTGGATTCACATTTAGATAAATATCACATATTTTATTTCATCCAATTTCATGTTAATAGCCCTGTTTAACATACCCATAGTGGTGAAGGGTATCATATAGTCGGCCACGTCCGACTTTACTACTTTCCTTACTTGTTTTATATTGCCTTCGTTAGCAAATTGTAAAGCAAAGGTAGTTTAACCGCATCGACGGTGATAAGCGAATTATAAATTCAAATGAAAACGAAAGCAAAAATCTTGATTTATAAAAAAAATCCCGCCATTGTCGTTAGATACTAAATGCAAAGAATTCTGTTGGAAACCATGATTGTCGTTGTTTTTAATGTTGATTACTTGTTGTTGTTGTTAAAGTAGCCAATTAAATGGAGAAAAAATATATATAAATAATATTATTCACAACATTTATTGTTCAAATGACCTTTTCATTGTTGGCAATAATTGTTTGTCTTATTTTTTTTTAATGGGGAAAAACCACAATCACATACATATAGTTAGATATATATTTTTATAGAAAAGAATTTAGCACATATTTTCAATTTTTTGTCTTTGGTTATTTTTTTATATAATTCACAAAGAAAAAAATATGATAACAACTTTTTTCCAAAGTAGGTACGGAAGAATATTTATTTATCCCCATTATTACGATTTTTTTAATTCGGATTCGGATTTATTTTTTTCTACGATAGTTGGAGTTATGGCCCAAGTCTTATTCTCTCTATTCCAGAACTAAGACTGACACAATTCTTTGCTTATGTAATTTGCTTATGTAAATATTTATTTATTTGGATTTGCTTTTAACGACAAATATTCATTTTTTTATAAAAAACCAGTAAGGAAAGTAGTAAAGTCGGACTGGGCCCTTTACCACTTTGGGTATATTCCTTGCAAATTGAAAGATATATAGGGATTCTGGTGCACTATTTACTTTAAATGGAAAGAAAATATATATGGAAGCTATATCTAAATCTAAACCGATTTTCTCTAAACTTTGCACACATCATTCCACTCTTAACTCAGTACGCTATGCAAATTTTCGTGCAAATCGAAAGGATATAGGGACTTTGGTGCACCATTTACTTGAAATCAGGCGAAAATATGTATGGGAGCTATATCTAAATCTGAACCGATTTTCTCGAAACTTGGCACACATCATTCTGGACCTAATTCATTACGCTGCGCCAAATTTCGTGCAAATCGAATGATATATAGGGACCGTTTACATTAAATCGGATGAAAATATATATGGGAGCTATATCTAAATCTGAACCGATTTTTCTCAATTTCAATAGGGTTCGTCCTTAAGCCAAATAAGTGGCCTGTGCCAAATTTCGTCCAATTCGGATTACAAATGCGACCTGTACATTGTTTACAATTTAACATGGACAGAGGGACGGACATGCATAAATCAACTCAGAAAGTGATTCTATGCATATTCTCAAAAGCAACCATGTGTCTATCTCGTTTCCTTTTGCCTGTTACAAACATATGCACAAAGACATAATACCCTGTACCACAGTGTGGCGAAGGGTATACAAGCCATAACTAATATGGGTTAATAAACTTTTATTAGTTTTTGCAAAATAACGATTTAAATAAAATAAAAAAACACCACCAAAAAAATTAAAAATAAATTTCCAACTAATTGTCCCACTTATAACGGACCGCGGACATATTCAAAACATTAAATATCCAAAATTACAAAAACCCAAACATATATGAATAAAATAATAAATTAATGAATATGAAGCCAATTGCAAAACTGTATATATGAATACATAAATATTGATGAGGTGAGGTGATGAGTAATTAATTGACCACAAGACACTCGTACGAGTACTTGAATGGACACAAGTTTGCCGCAGGGCATTTTATTTTTTTAAATTGCAAAACTTTTTTTTTTTGCAACTTCTTGGTCATGGACTGTACATGATTTTTTTTATATAATATAAAAATATATACATATTACACAATTGTTTGTTAACAAATATTTAAAAACAAAAGTGTTTATATTTTTTTAATAAAAAAATATTTTTTCCATAAAAATCAATTTTTTATTAAGCTTATTAAAAAAATAATATTTTCATTAAATATTGACTTGTAAGCCATCAAGGAAACTGTATATATAATTATTACCAATTATTTTCTTTTAGTTATTGGAAAAAAATAAACTGCGGAAGTAACACCACACTCAATACATACAAAAGAAATCAATCAGTCAATCAATTATTTGCCAATGTTGGCATTGTAAACGTTTGCTATTGATTTTTTTAAATGGAATAGAGGTTGTTTGCATTTTTAGACCGCATTTTTTTATAGAATATCGAAAATGTATATTAAATTTATAATTTTTTAGAAATTTTCCAATTAATTTACCTATTTATTATAATTACTACTTTGTTTGTAAATGTTTTAATTTAAAATTTTCCCTTTCATTTTAGGTAAATACATCTATGCAATAATTTGTGGTAAGACCTTTTTTATAATCGAGATTAAAATAAGATGTATTTTCTAAAGGTCAAGTGTGAAATTTTATTTATTTATTATTTTATATAAATATTTATTTATTTTTTACAAATTTTAAATATTTTGTTTAATACCAATCGTATATTTTTTTGTTTTAAGTATTCAAAGTCTAATCCAGTCGTCCGATCTACATAATACGACCTTCAATTATTAGTGAAAATAACAAATATATTCAATATTTTATTAATTTTTTAAACATAGATCTTTGAAAAAATATATATCCAAGATTTTGAATGTTCAAAAAAATATTTTTTCAAAGAACCAGAGTTTTTTAAGATAAATCCTTTTTCTAGCAAAAATAGCGAATCTGAAGGAATACTTTGAATTATAGCTGGCCCGTCTCCAAAGGAATTCGCTCTAGGTTTAATGAATATTTTTGAATATAGATGAAGACCACTTGGTGGTCTTAATGAGTGTCTTCCTAGCTTTTTAGAAGATCTTCTTCCAATAGAGGGTCCACAGGTGGTTTTCTGTCGATTAATTACCTTTAGCAATTATTTTGACGATAGAAGGCTTGCAGAAATTATTTTTGTTCATTTATGGAAATCGATAGCCGAGCTCTAGTAGGACTTATGCATTTATAAGACCTCTAGAAATTCTTCTATCTATAGAATATATATTATTAAATGTTATTTTAATTATAGAGGTGATTTTTTTAATAATATTGTTGCTTTTTATACCCTTCACCACACGGTGGTACAGGTTAGTATGTCTTTGTGCATATGTTTGTAACAGGCAAATGGAAACGAGATAGACACATGGTTCCTTTTGAGAGTATACATAGAATCACTTTCTAAGTCGATATATGCATGTCCGTCCGTATGTCCGTCATAACATAAACATAGATCTTAAAAAAAAATATATCCAAGATTTTTAATGTTTTGAAAAAATATTTTTTCAAAGAACCAGGGTTATTAAGATCATACCAAGCATCGAAATTTCTACCCTCCACTATAGGAGTGAGTGTACATCAAATATGGCATTTTGTGCAAAATCTCGAAATGTACGTTTGGCCATGTCTGTATACATTTCTTTATACATTATGATCGGAATAAAATATATATGGGAGCTATATCTAAATCTAAAACCGATTTTCACGAAACTTTGCATACATCATTCAACACAATTCAGTAGGCTATGTCAAATTTCGTGCAAATCGAAAGAAATATAGGAGCTTTGGTACATTATTTACATAAAATTACAGGAAAATATATATGAGAGCTATATCTATGTCTAAACCGATATTTACGAAACTTAGCACACATCATTCTAGACATATGTCAGTACGCTATGGTAAATTTCGTGCAAATTGAAAAATATATAGGGACTTTGGCATACCATTTACATTAAATCGGACGAAAATATATATGTATGTATCTAAATCTTAACCGATTGGTTTTTTCCGATTTCAATAGAGTTCGTTCTTGGGCCAAATAGATGAGCTGTGCCAAATTTTATTCATGCATGCAGAAAAATAGCAAATATATGTAGGTCTATTGTGTATCCCGCCCAATTTTATATATTCCGGTACCGAATATTTGTATACCCTACATAGAGTTTGTGGCACCGATCGTCATATCTCGACTAGTTGAGTCGATCTATACATGTGTGTCCGTCCGTCTGTCCGTCTGTCCATTATAATTTGTAAACACGATACAGACCACAGTTATGGACCAATTTCCACGATATTTTGCATGTAGGATGGGTCTGCCCAATGGTAAAGATCGGTTAATATTTAGCGGATGAAAGCGCTGTTCGCTTTGAGGTTCCAGTTATGGTCAAGGACAATGCCCATAATTTGGGTGATAATATTACGATGAAGTGAACCGAAAACTTATTTATTATTTTAAGCCGAACATCACAACACAACCCACGGTGAAGGGAATTTGGACAAGTAATTAGAAGGACTGTACTGAACATTAGTAATATTCGGAATATATGTCAATGTAAGGAAGAGGTGTTGTTGACCTCTAATCGGGCAAAAGTTGCAACTATCACGAAATATTGCCCGGGATCAGAATAAAAATCCGCAGAAAGTAAGAGTTTCGTGGTAGTCGGCCCCGTCCGACTATACTGCTCCACTCACTGGTTTTTAGTTAAATTTCAGTTTTTTATCACATTTTTTAGCCGAAAAGGACAGTGATTTGGCATCCCGGATTCTTGGGGGATGGAAAACCAATTTGCAGAAAATGTTTAATATTGACGGATGTTTACTTATAGACCAGATATGCAGGTTCTGCTCAATTTTTGATATTGTGATAGATATAGACGCATTTTCTATTCGAAGTGACTGTATTGCGCGATCTTGAAGCGAGAAAACATTAGACCTATGTTAGGTTCATGATGAAAAACCTATTTGCAGAAATAGAAATACTCTGGATAGACAATTAGCAGTGTAAGTCCATGTTTTGACATAGCCGCCATATAAGAGCCCCAACTGATTTTAGGTATTTTAAATACGCACCTTCATGAATAAACTTCAGTCGGATCGCACATAACACCGTTATTACTTGTTTTAAGCCTGGATTTTTAAAACAATATTTTGGCATGGATGGATTATAGACTTTTAAATAATTTTTTCCGAAAGTAGACTATGAGTGATTTAAAAAAAAAATATTATTTTTTTTTTCAAAGTGTAGATTTTATTTTTTTTATACCCTTCACCACACTGTGGTACAGGTTATTATGTCTTTGTGCATATGTTTGTAACAGGCAAAAGGAAACGAGATAGACACATGGTTCCTTTTGAGAATATGCATAGAATCGATTTCTGAGTCGATTTATGCATGTCCGGCCATTCGTCTGTTGATGCTAAATTTGGATGAAATTTTGTACAGCTCATTTTTTTGGCCCAAGGACGAACCCTATAGAAATTGGTTCAAATTTAGATATAGTTCTCATATATATTTTCGTCCGATTTTAGGTAAATAGAGCACCAAAGTCCCAAAGTTCGATTTGCACGTAATTTGGCACAGCGTACTGAATTAAGTCTAGAACGATGTATGTTAAATTTCGTGGAAATTGGTTCAGATAGAGAAAATCGGTTCAGATTTAGATTAGGTCCCATATATATTGTATCCGATTTAAAGTAAATGGTGCACCCAAGTCTCTATATATCTTTCGATTTGCACGAAATTTGGCACATCGTACTGAATTAGGTTCGTGGAAATCGGTTGAGATTTAGATATAGCTCCCATATATATTTTCATCCGATTTTATGTAAATGCTACACCAAAGTCCCTATATATCTTTCGATTTGCACGAAATTTAGCATAGTGTACTGCATTGGAAAGGAAACATATGAGAATATACCCCAAGTGGTGAAGGGTATTATATAGTCGGCTCAGTCCGATTTTACTACTTTCCTTACTGGTTAAAAAATAAGTTTGTATTCAAAGTGTAGATTTTTAAACAAAGCGTGGACTTTAAACAATATTTTTAATGGATGATTTTTTAAGACATAAATAAAAAAACGATTTCTAAAGCGCCTTTTTAAATCATTAAAGTATTAATTATTAAATTATTAAAGTATTATTAATTAAATTTTATCAAGGATAATAGTTTTTCTTACAAGAAGCTTTTGTCATCTTAAGAGCGCCTTCTAGTATAAGGTATTTTTCTATTTGACATATCTCTATAAGACAATATTGAAGTCTTTTGTATATGTGCAACACCGTTATATATACATATATAAGACATTTGATATTCTATATTACTTGGAAGCCCTTCCATAGATTTTCTGTTCATGAAAGACTATCTTCTTACGAATTTTATAACAAGAATTAAATTTTTTTATGGCGATAATTAAAAAATAAACATTGTATTCGGCTTACAACGAAACCCCAATCTCAGTTGATGTAAACACACAAAATTTGTTGGCATATTATGAAGAGCTCTTCTATTCGGAATAAAAACCTCAAAAAACAGCTCATTAAATATGCCAATCACATGCACCTGACAAAGGAGAAAAACAAATTTAAACAAAAATATGCCGACACGACACGACAGAAAAAAACCCTCAAGAATGACAAAAAAAGAACAACTTAAATCTCCACTCTGACAGACACGAAAAAAACTTTTTTTGCACTAAACAAAAGATTTTATGGCCATTAAAAACAAAAAACTGCAACAACAACGACATAAAAACAGAATTAACCGAAAAAAACTGAAGGTTGCAAATTTAAGTTCTTCTTAACGGAGGAAAGACGCCATGACTTTTGGGAAAATCCGAAAGGCAGCAATGTAATGGGTTAATGTTTGTTGTGATTGTTATTTGTTTTTTTTTTTCTCTTGTTAATAAACAAGAACAAAAAAAAGACACATCAAAGATCATTGACTCCATGGAATGGCAATGTTATTGATTGTAAAGTTGATAATTCTTTATGAATTTAAATGTTTAAATAAATACAAATAGGTTGCTGGATTGGAGGCCATATAACAAATTACACACATTTAAATATGTGAAGAAAAAAGACAAGCACAACATACCTCTAAAGTGAATGGAACTGACATCGCAATGCCTTGGTACATCCTGAAATACAATAACAAAAAATACTAAATTAGGCGACACCAACACAAATACATTAACTTTTCAGTGCATAAATTAAAGTTAATTTACACATAAAGATGATGTGAAAGGTAATACGATATTGTTGGGCCGTGAAACCTATAGTTCGGGGTATATATGATACGATTAATACTCAGATAAGACGAATTAGTCCTATGAAATAGTAAATAGATTCGAATCGAACATAGAATGAACATTAGAAAGAATATTTTTTTTATTTTTTTGTAGTCCCTCAAAATATATACTTCGGATCAGATTCTACAGTCTGATTTATACACTTCTTAACCCTACGGTCAATAACCGAATAAAAATGCTGTAAAACTTTTAATAATGGAAATATATGAATCAAATTTTGAGGAATCATTCTTGTGGTATTTTCACACATAGTCGAAGAAAAAATTATAAATATTTTCCATATATTTAAAGGAAAACCCAGGTAGTTTCTTATTTCCACAAATCGCCCTGATAGCCCCATGTTGTCTAGGGCCACAAAAATATGCAGAGGGGTTGAGGAACACCTAAATAAGATCCCAATAAAAAATAACTAAAAAAGCTTAACCCATTCGAATGCTAAAACGAATTTACTATGATTGTTTTAGATAGATTATCATTTAAGCATGGATTTAAATATATATTATTTTAATGTATATAATTTTGAGTTCCTACATCTAGATCAGATCCGTATAGACCAATTTAAAACAAAAAACCTAACGATAGTCAAATTTTTTTAATGAGTTACAGAGCTATCTTTGGTTGAGTACAAATGTACCACGGTTATTGATCTACGTATACTTTTTTACACATTTCCCCTCCGATTGAGTCCTTTCCAAAGAAGAAAACTTCAAGTGTGTAAATAACAAGTGTCAGTCTGACTGACTTCTGACTTTTTTCATATGAAATTTAAATGTTTTCAATATATATACCCTTTTGTGGGGGAGTAACAAGAATAACTGGAACACTGGGTAACATCTTAACCCTTTGTGCCCTGAATTTTTTTTTTTCGTAATCATAGAGCAATTTTCTGTTCTCAGATTCAAAGCAACTATCCTAAAAAGGATATGAACAAAATTTGGCATAGCTACATCCTTGCGTTCGGGTGATACAGTACATTCTTTCTGAAAGATAAATGTCCAATAAATAATTTGAAATTATTCTCTATATTCTTTTTTACAAGAATCAAAAATAATTCTGATGGCAGAATTCGTACAATTCGAATACGAAGGGATTTAAAAATTAGTACTGTACACATATTTTTTTTTTGGTATATGTCGTCCATAATCAGGTCTTGACATATGAAATCCAAAGAATATATATCTACTAGATACCGATTATTGCAAAATGGGTGTCATTTTAAAGATATTTTGAAAATACTGTTCTATTGCGAAAACAAGAATCCATTATAGACCCTCACGAAAAGTTTTTTTTTTTTTTGAAACCTCACTGACATTCGAAACGCTTTCCAAAATGTTGCCATTTGTGGCTATATCTGTTTTAGACCATAATATATGTACCTTAAAACCCTACTAATAAAATGGAAATTCTTACCAGAATCATTTCAAATAAGTTTCTGTCTCGTAGCCGGTGTTAGCGTGACAATTAAAAGATATTTTTAAAACCTTTAAAATGGAACCCATTTCGTGTACATAGGTTCAGTAGAACCAGAATAACCGGGTGTCCGTAGTCGAACATCCATGTACATCCCCATAGAGTAAAAATATTTTTTCAAAAAATCAGATCGTTTTTACTAAAATTGTGTAAAGCCCAATTGGATTTACATACTGTTGACCCTTTGTGGGTCAGACTTGATCTAGGTCTGGCAGAAGAAGTATATCTATGTGTCATGTTTGGATGAAATTGAATTTTCCGTTTGCTTCCTACGATATTTCCTTTGTTCGGCAGCGAGGTACTAGAAGTGTTGGATAGAGAAGCCCCATCTTCAAACATTGTAGAGACTTGTTTAAAACGTTGAGCTTTACCAACTTTTGTTCAAAACGGACACTTCTTTCGCATTATATTATAAAACATCTTCGAAGTTAATCCAAGCTTGCACTAATATTACGATTTATGAATTTTGGCTGTAGTCGGCTACTCCCTTCGAGGACGAACATTTATAAATAGACTCCAAATTGTCGGAAATGGATTTGGTCCACAAAAATAGGGATCATCGGATCTACATTTGGATAACTTAGAATTGACCGGCCTAGGATGCTCATGCGGAAAAATCTCTACCTTTCTTTTGAAAAGAAAAAGAAGAATATTTGCTCGCAATATTGAAGGTGGAGCTTCGAAATTGTTCCCACTACTTCGTATTCCAAATGGAAAATATCGATCCACGTTTAGGTACTGTGCAATTGTCGGTATAGTTTGTGATGAATATGGGCCCACATTTTGAAGTGGTACTAATAAAATGGGTTCGAACCATTTACGAAGGCTTCAGCAACATTTTGAATATCGGGGAAAAATAAACAATAGTAGATTCTTGCTGTACGGGAATAGACCTATATATTCCGAATATTTTATTAAATTGTGAATTCACACTTCATGGTAACAGGCGTAAACACTTCGACCGAACTCAAGAGAAGTTCCAATGTTCCAATTTAATATTTTGATGGGCCTTTATTGGATATATTCTGATATTTCATTTTTTACAACACATAATTAGCCCGCGCTTACAAATACGACAGCTCTGATCAGTTGAATCCATTCTCATTCTTGGTAATACTGTAAACCCTGGAATATCATATGATTTCCTGATGTAGTGCCCACGTCTCAACAAAACATAATATATCTGCCCTGAACTTTAATAATATACAATCTTCAAAGCGTTAATCGCATGCATAAACTCGTAATGACTTTTAAGGCACTTGTAAGTTCATAACTTTGTCCTTTCCAACTGTTATCATTTTCTTAAAATTGTTTTGGTGGTATACTAATCCAGCAGAAAAAGTCCAACTGCAGTAGTCGCTCAACTTCATGCTACATATAACGATTAACTGTCAAAGTGCGTAATTTCTACTTGTTGGTTGGCAACATTGCACATCGAATGTTGCCAACCGTGTGAAATATTATAAGGATAAAGTTGACACATGGTCGAGACCATGGCACAATAAATAGGTTGTCCATTTAGCGCAGCTGAAGTCTCGATTAACTGTCAAAGTGGACAATTTCTACTTGTGTTCGATGTGCAATGTTGCCAACCATGTTAAATGTTATATGGAAAAATTTTACAGATAATCGAGACAAAACAGAGGTTTTTGTTTTGATACATCACCTTATTATTGCATCATGGTCCAGTCCATGGCACAATGAATAGGTAGTCTATTTAGAGCAGCTGATGTCTTGATTAACTGTCAACATACATAATTTCTACTTGAATTCGATTTGCAATGTTGCCAACCATGTGAAATATTATATGGAAAAATTTGACAGATGGTCGAGACAAAAACAAATGTTTTTGTTTTGATACATCATCTAATTATTGCATCATGGTCCAGTCCATGGCACAATGAATAGGTAGTCCATTTAGAGCAGCTGATGTCTTGATTAACTGTCAAAGTGCGCAATTTCTACTTGATGCGCAATGTTGGCAACTATGTAAAATATTATAAGGAACAATTTGACAGATGGTCGGTACATCACCTAATTATTGTATCATGGCTTTTATGAATAGTTTCGCCCCCTGCTAGTAAAACTGGAAACTGCTATATTTACTATATTTCACGGCATTTATATTGAAACGTTTTCACACAAACATAAATGTTCAAATATTCTATTAAATTCTAAATAAAATATAACACGTGTACATCTTTTTGTTTCATTACAGGTTTTTTCAACAACAAAAAATACTTTTAGACTAAGGGTTTTTTCAAAGCACAATGAAGAGAGCTAAACGATGGACTTTAATAGCAGCCGGTAAGTCAAGTGACAAATAACCTAACCTGTCAATATCCAACCAAAAACAAACAATCGACACCTACTACCAATATTTAACCTTGTCTATGAAAATAAAAAAAGCAACAACAATACACTTGAAACTAGGAAAACAACTAAAAAAGTCAAGTTATCAAGTTCATTATCACCATGCATGATCATCTTGATCCGCAGCTTATGAAATCATTTTAAACTTTACAAAAATATTTTGTATTTCTTAATTCGTTTTCATTGTCAAGGTTTTTCCATTCCAATGATTATTGATTTATTGTTTCCGATTCTTGTTCTTCTTCGTGTTCTCCTTTGCAGCGCTCTTAGCCTTTGCCATAGCCCAACACGTTGATGCTGTTGCGCCATTCAAAAAAGTGTCCATTGCCCCCAAAACAACATCAACAACAACGCCCACAACACCAGCGGCAGCCGGTGCCGAAACGAGTGCCGATGAATCTTCAACGGCGGGTGAGGAGAAAGTGGAAGAACACAAGGTAAGTGAAATTAATGAATGAATGAGTTAAAAAAATGTTTTTTTTTCTATTTTATTTCTTGAAATGAAAAGTGTTTTCATTTTTTGTCAATGTTTTCCCAATTTGGGTTTTCTATTTACGAAGAGGCCATTAGCCGGTTAAAAACTTTGTTTATGCATTTGGTTTATTAATTAGTTGATATATACCCCTCCTCCCACACATTAGGCTTATTGTGTTCCACTTGCATAGTTAACCTTTTATGGTAGGCCTTTTGGTTTCAAATTTTGTTGATGGTCGGTGGAGGTAAGGCCGATAGAGGCGAAAGTATTTTTTTTAGATTTAAAAATCCAATCACGTTCCTCTTGAAAAGAATTACTCAAAGTTTCTATAATTCTATTTATTTATTTCTGTGGTTAACCAGAGGCTATTAACCTCCTGACCACATGTGGGACAAACTTAAATTTTTTTTTTTTTTCATTTGTGGGAATATTTGAAATTATGTATATAAAGAAAGTGGGTAGATGTTCGAAGATCTCAATTCGTACAATGTTAGCTATGGAATACCCTATTGTTTGACTTAACGATTTGATTTAACAATTCATCAACGCCCAGACGAAACGGCTGAAGATAGAAATTTGAAATTTGAACTAAGGGTCACTCTTGGTCCGAGGTTTGTCAGGTAAGGCTTGGTTTTTGGAAATTCGTACTAGAATGGCACGAAAAGTACTAAATGTGTTACAATTTGTTTTTGGCGAACCAATAGAGCTAGAACTCTTCAATTTGAAATGTGCGTCACTGGACGGAGATGTGGCAAACGATTTTTTTTTTGACATTTGGACTATAAGTATCCGAAAAGTACTAAAGCTGGTAAAATTTCATAGAATGTGATTGGATAAAGCTAAAAACTTTGGAATGCAAATTAAGTTTGAGAAGTAGAGTCGATATAAGGAGGTGGTTTTGAAAGCGTGTACTCATGTATACCAAAAGTATTAAACTGTACTAAATTTGGTACAATTTGATTTCGGAGGAACGGATGTAACAGGAATCCTGAAATTTCAAATTAACAATACCGCCGAAGTGTATCATTAGAATATTCAGGTAGATTTGGAATATTGTACTTATGTGTACAAAAAGTACTAAATCGTACTACAATTGGTACAATTTAGATTTGTTTGAACCGATAGAGCTGGAACACTGAAATTTGGAAATATGGTTACTGTTGGAGGGTAGAGGTATGGATATAGTTTTGGAAGGTACTAAATTTGGTACAATTTGAATTTTGGAAAAACCGATAGAGCCGGAATACTGTAATTTGGAGTTAGGATCATTGTTGTGGTGTAGGATTGGGATATGTAGGAAATTTTGGAAATTTATGAACCGATAAGCTGGAATACTGAATTTTGGAAATAGGGTTACTGTTGGAGCGTAGGATTGAGGTATGGATGTAGTTTTGAAAATTCATACTTACAATTTGAATTTTGTTTGAATCCGAAAAGAGTTGGGTTTCCTGTAATATGGCGTTAAAGTGTAAAATACGTATTCACAGAAAATATTCAATATGATGGGTACACAAACCTCAATGTAGGTCCATGTTTCGACATATACCACCCATTTAAATATCCCCCTTCAAACTAGGTGATTTTCATTTTGCATTTTAGGTTCTTGGAGGCTAAAAAACTATTTTGGAAAAAAAGGATTTTCTAAAATAGGTAAAAATCTCTCTCCAATATTCTCATGGTCCTAAACGTTTCGTCCTACTGAAGTGGTTATAATTTGGCTTTCCATGGAAAAAATGATTTACCCAATAAAAAGGTACCGCCACATTTTATGTGTTTTGTGAGGGTCCTATGGCCATTTTCAACTGAAGGGGCTGTTATATGGCATTCGTGGAGGGTAAAAAATCCCTTCGCAGAAAATTTCAAGTATAGGTCCATGTTTTGAAATTGACATTTTTAATAATTAAAACTTCGTATATTAAAGGTCCTAGCCGATATTTCCAACCATAGTTTAGTTTATATGGTATATGCTCTAAACGAGGACTACTGTATATATATATATATATATATTACACTTGCCCGTAAAAAAGGTTTGTCCTCATTGGATGCCGACAATTTTGAAAAACCCTCGTGTCGATTTTTGCAAAAAAAAATGTTGGAAAATACAATAACGATACTTCAATGACTTTTATATGATCGTCAGAGGTTATATGAGCCTTAAACCAAAAAGTAATGTGTCAGCGAAGACGAGCCAAATCCAACGAAAGTTGTTCGTGAAGAAGTACTTTCACCAAAAGTGAAGACCACTCCCAAACCTCTAAAGGAATTTATAAAAACCAAGGCGGGACCCTCTTCGGTTTATTCACGTCCAAGAGCACCTCCCTGCTATGCCCGACCCGTACACATAAATGAAAAGAATAAATTCGACTATCCCAAAGAAAAAAAGCGACAACAGCCGCTCCAGCCACTGCCGCCTCCGAATGTCAGTATGAGGTATAGTGATGTGAGGCCACGTCGTGGTCACAATAAAAAATGTATCATCGATGATGTTTTCGACGATGAGGATGAAGATGACCTACCACCAAAGAAGAGCTAGTCGTAAGCCAACCCGAACTCTAAGGAAACCTACTACAGCCAATAAGAAACCCATTGACGACGACTTGGAATACTTTGTTCGTTACGGCGCAATTCGTTGAACGCTCGCAAATAATCGACAATTTGTTAGCCTAAAGTGTTGGGTTAAAAAAACGAACAAGAAGTATTTTGACCATTGACGACGACTTGGAATAGTTTTTTCGTTACGCTGCAATTCGTTGAACGCTCGCAAATAATCGACAATTTGTTTGCCTAAAGTGTTGGGTTAAAAAAAAACGAACAAGAAGTATTTTGACTGACGAAAACGTGAAATTGATAGGTCGTCCGCAGACAAATCTGATTTGGCGCCCAACCATCACACCTGCAAGTTCAACACTGTGCCTTTTTTACCCGCAAAAATGTGGAAGTGATAGAATTTCCAACACAAAGTCATTTGGCGCCCAATCATTTCTTTTTTATTTCCACATTTAACAACCTTTTTAACTCATGAAAAGGTGAAAATGATGTATCATCCGCATACAACCCTGATTTCGCGCCCAAATCAGGGTTGTATGCTCTCAATACTTTGCTTTTTTGACCTCCAAAAAGGTGGAACTGATAAGATTTCCGACGCAAAGTCATTATAATCATTTATATTTTTATTCCCACATTCAATAACCTTTTTAGCTGACGAAAATGTGAACTTGATGGGTCATCCGTCATACAATTCCGATTTGGCGCCCAACCACAACAATGTCATAAATTGGCGCTCAATCATTTCTTCTTCAAACCCGCATTCAAAGCATTAAAAACGATATTTTTGGAGTTTTATGAATCGGAGTGGAAAATAGATGTGATAATAGGTTTGAGTGCATGAAAAAGTATATAAATTAAGCTGGAGAAAACTTAAGAAGAACCATAAATATTCGCCTTTTCTTTTTAAGGCATCTTTAATATTACGCCAGAAATAGAAATAGTTGCCCTCGTATTCAATATTTATTTTATTATTTTGTGTTTCTCTTTTTCATTACAGAACGATGCCACACCCAAACCCAATTCCCGAGAATCCAAACTGACGGGTATACCACAAATCGATTATATTTGGGATCCAAATTTACCCAGAGAATTGAGAGGGTAACAAAACTACCACAACTTCTTATTAGAATATTTCATTGCAATTAGTTTTGAACACCACTGACTGTACTAATCAAACTCTTTTTCTTTATTTATTTTTCTAAAATTATAGCTACAACTTATCCTCATATCCATTCTTGTCAACGACCCCAGCCGATGAAGATATCCATTTCAAGTGTGATGGCCTGCATGATGGTTTCTATGCATCCATTGAATATAAATGTCAGGTAAATTAAAATTGTCCTCAAAATTCAAATGAGTTTGGAAAATGTGAGATGTGCCTTCATTACAATAATAATGAATATATTTTCCCTATATAATTAGGGAAAATATAGTATGCCCGTACCTTCAAGCTGAACTATTGAAAATGTTTTTTTAATAAATTGTACTGTATTTAACACAACCACACTGACACCCATGACCTTGACCCATTAATGTTTATTTTTTTTATAGAAAACTATAATAATTTTGGAAAGTTGGGAATTTGTTACAAAAAGAGAAAAAAACAATTACAGCTCCCAAAATGCATTCCGTTGTGGTAAATACCGAAGTTTTTGTTTTTTTGGTATGGTTTTCAAACCCATTTACCTTGAAAAGACAATTGTGTAGCTTGTGCTGTTATTGTAATTTGCTGATCTTGACCCACAAACAAAAATTGAAACATAATACGCTGCTACCTTTATTGTTCACAGCTGCCAAAAAAAGCCAACATTTTTTTGTTTGCTTTGCCACTAATACCGGTTTCTTTTTTCGGAGGGTTTTTGGACAAACTGAAATTAAGTAATTATGTGTGTGAGAGTGTTTTTTGTGTCTATTAATGCCGAATGTAAGGTTTACCAGCTAACGGTTGCACACCTCGAAAAATACTCTAAGAAGAAGTCTTTCAAAGGTCGTAGCTCCTAGAAGACCTAAAAGGATATTCTTTTCACGGAAGACCTTTAGAAGTTCTCTTTCCATAGAAAGACCTTCTTTACTTAGAAAACCTCTAAAGAAATTCTGTACATTAAAGATCTTTAAAGCTTTTAGTTGTACTCCTCCCCACAGGAAGATTTGTAACGGCCTCTCTACATAAAAGACCTTCAAAGGTCTTCTCTACAAAGAAGACCTCCTACGTAGTTATCTACATATAAAGGTCTTCTTAATACAGAATGAAATCCAACGGTCTTTTCTGCATAGTAGACCTTCAAAGGGCTTGTATACCCTGAATATATTCAAATCTATTGTCACTACGCCATAGAAGAACTCTAACTGTTCTCTCTGTTTAGAAGACCTCAGGAGGTAGTCTCCACATAAAATACCTTCTACGATATTCTCCACACAGAATACCTCCCAAAGCCTTCTCTACATAAAAGTCCTCTTGGCCTTCTCTAATAGAAACACCGTCAAAGACTTTCTCTACATAGGAGATCCCGATAGATCTTCTCAGGGAAAAAAATATCTCCAAAGGCCTTCAATACATATAAAATCCCAAAATTGTTTTTTGAAGACCTCCAAAGGTATTTTCTCTATAGAAGACCTCCGAAACCATTTTCTACATATACAAAACCACAGTCTTAGAAGCCTTCGAGGTAATGATGACAACTATGAGGATGAGGAATATTATGTAAGGCCTCGAATCACAATAAAAAACGTATCGTCGATGTTGTTTCCGTTGATGAGGACGAAAACGAGCGTCCACCAAGAAGTGGTAGTTCTCCGAAGCCAACCCGAACTTTTAAGGAAACAAAGTGTCGTCGATAAGAAAATCATTGATGTCGAAGAGGAATTCGATGATAATTACAGTCAGTGTTACCGCTGGGAATTTTAAAAAAGTTGCAAAAAATCGTTCACTTGAAAAAAAAAGTTACACAGAAAAATAAATTTGCCAATAGAACTCTTCCCAGAATATGTCAGATACACTTGGAACTCAAAAACGACGCATACGAATCAAAATTAGTTTGAATGCTTAAAAAGTTGCAAGCAGAGTCACAGGGCATCAAAAAGTTTGCAAATTGCGATTTTAGTCGCACAACGGTAACCCTGGTTACAGTGGGAGCAGCAACAATCGTCATTGTAATTCGTCGAACGGTTGTAAACGTGGTCATGTACCATCTCAAGATGATGACTGCGATGAACGCCTAATGGAGACACGGTCACGATCACGGACCTCAGCACGTATGGATACCTAATGTCTGATCCCTCTGAAGAAATAGAAGATGAGGAAAAACCAGAACCAGAGCCCGTGAAGACACCTAATTAATGTCGAATCAGCTTAGCTAACAGCAGAGGTAAACCAGGAACATTGCGTTCCCATAAAGAATCTGCTAAAACTGAGACACTCACAACCAAAGACACTGAAGATTCGGAAGCTGTAGATGCCGACGTCGATGGCCCTACTGCTGAGGAAACTGAAAAAGCAAATAAAGCAATTCTAACAACCAGTCGGTTGGTCCTTCTTTGGTCGATTCTATATAGGATTTGCCTACATTGTAGACCTCCTAAGGTCTTTCATATATTTAAGACCTCAAAACTTATTTTTCGACATAGAAGACTCCTAAGGGTTTTCTCTACAATACAAGGATTTTTTCTACAAAGAAGGCCACCAAGAGTTCTCTCTACAAAGAAGATCTGCAGATGCTTTATTCACAAAGAACACCTCTAAGAGTCATCTGCATCAAAAAATGCATTCACATAATTTTTCTATATAAAAATACTCCATAGAGCACTATCTTTATAAAATGCCCCAAAAATATCCTCTCCTACCATTTTTTCAATTACTTATTTTTGTGTGTGTGTGTCTTTTTCAGCTCTATCATCACTGCGTCTATGGCATTCGACACGATTTCCTTTGCGCCAATTTCACAGCATTCGATCAGAAAACATTCATCTGTCACTTTGCCTCGGATGTCGATTGTGAAGGTTCGGTAAAATATTGGAACAGAAATGATGATTTGTATATGGCAACGACGACCACTTCGACGACAACAACAACTACGGAGCCACCACCAACACAACGGCGAAAACAAGTTAGACCATTGAGGCCATTACGTAGACCTGGCAGTCGTCGTCCCGTTGACGATTATTACGACGAAGAGGAATACGATGAGGATTACTATGAGGAACGTTTGAATAAACGTCGTAAGAATCGTCCACGTCATCGTCGTCCCATTGTCGAATATGAGGATGAAGACTACGAAGATGAAAAACGTTCACTGGCAGATGAGAAGCCAAGGTGAGGATTAAGACAATCCTTTTTGAAATTCAAAAATCGAATATAATTCCGTTTTTTTATTTCAGACGCCCAAATACACGTAAACGTTTCCAGGACGAAGTTGATGCTGAAGATGATTACGATTTCGACAAACCCAAACCAAAGATCCGTGGTAAACCAACACCCGCCGCCGAAAGACGTAAGATAAGCAGTCGTAAACCCGGAAGCTTTTCGGGACGTGCCAATGCCGACGAGAGACGCAGCTTCAGTGATGATCGTCCAGTTTTGGGAGGTCGTCGCAAAGCCACCCCTGTCGTTGTAGACGATGTCGATGAAGCGGAAGAGCAACCTGCACCACCACCACGTCGTCAAACTGGCCGCAGACGTATCAATGAGAAACGTACCTCAACCACAGCTGCCCCCAGCGATGAAGTCGACGATTTGGATGAATATGAAAAACCTGATTCCCATATTCCCGATCAAGAAGAAGCCGCAGCCGACGAAGATGCTCCACCAAAAGTGAGGACCACTCCCAAACCCCTAGAGGAATTTATAACACCAAAGGCAGCACCCTCTTCGGTTTATTCCCGCCCAAGAGCACCTCCCCGAATTGCCCGACCTGTACCCATCAATGAAAAGAGTAAATTCAAATATCCCGTACAGAAAACAGCAACAACAGCCTCTCCAGCCAATGCCGCCT
>NW_026878497.1:0-24364 GCF_032173495.1 Musca vetustissima | reverse complement strand
TATAGGCCTTTCGTTGAGTGTAGGGTAAAATGATCATATCAAATATACCTACATTCCTTTTCATTTTAAATTTACTAGGCATTCACAACATTTTGACCTATCAGCATTTCCCGTATGGTTTTTCCAGTTTTCTTTTTTTTACACAAACACAGTACCATGTTAGTGTTGAAACATATCAAGGGAAATGTAAAAGATAAAAAAACAGAACAAAAGAAAAAAGCTAACGATTTAAACATATTTCAAACAATCAGACAGGGAGGTGGAATTAATGTATTTTTGGGGAAAGTCATGGGACGAAGGAACAGGACACAAATCCTTGTATTCTAGTAATAATTCTTGATGTCATGAGATTAAAATGAACCAAAATTAAAATAAATGTACGATATATAAGGAAAATTGATCATGGCATAGACTATATTCAGGCTATTGTATTAAAGTTTTGTTTCGGGTTAGAATCCCCAATTAGAAGGTTTCACTGTTCAAGTAAATCACATAGAACAAATAATGCTCCCTTCTATCGGTAAATAACCATCATCAATGGAGCAAATAAAGAAATCACCAACTAGGCTTACTGGTGTTTACCATTGGCCTAAATTAATTGGCCCGGCGCCGTCACTGAAATCCCAGTAAATCCTTTACTCTTAACAATATGACTAGAGACTGACTGACGGACAGTATTTTTTTCTCGTTTTGTTTGAAGAACAAAGAGAAACTATTTTATTTACTAACTACTGGAGAAAGTCTATCTGCATTCGGGGTTTCCTATTTTTTTTTTTTTTTCGATTTTTTCTCTGTATGTTGCATCATTCTACACATGAGTTGTAGATTTTGTTTTATTATTGCTTCTCATTGCTGTAGTTGCCTGGAATGTTTGCAACATTATTGCAGTCGTTTGTTAAACAACAACTTTTTCAAAGTCTTTCATCACTAAGGGTTTTTTTCAGCTTTTTATCTATGTATGTAGTTTTTTGGTTGTTTCTATTCCCTTGAAATGTTTGCATTCATTTACTGACCCGCTTCTTTCTTGCCCTCTTTTTTTCTCGGTGTATGTGCGTGCGTACGTGTGTGTTTGTGTTTACATGGAAATTGCAGCATTTCTGTGGCAATTGTCATTGCTGCACTGGCCGGACCTCAGTGGCTCTTTACGGAAGAAAAACAACCGAATACCAATTACAATGGTACCGCTAACTTTAATGTCCTGGATGATGGTGCCTTTATTACGCGTTACACTAAATCAAGTCTTTGGATTATCTGTTCAACAGTTCAGGGTGAGTATGCAAATGTAATTATATATGAAATAAATTAGAATAGAATATAAATTCATAGAGTGTAATTTGAAACGGAAAGAACATTTTGGGAAGAGGAGTTAAACAACATAAAATTGGCAATGTGTGTTAAATAAAATTGTTAATTTTCTAGAAAATATAATAAAAATTTATAGGCGATAAATTGAATTAAAGAGTTTAGAATTAAAAAATAAAGATTTCAACCACCACCAATAAATTTGCTGCATGGAAAAATATAAAGAAGTAAAACTTCGCGCCGAACTTTATATAACATCAAGTATTACAAATGCATTGAACCTTCAAAAATGATTCCGGACCATATATGGTGAATGGGTCAAAACATAGACCTATAACATAAAAGAAAAATTTACTGTGCAGGATTCTTCTTTTTTGATATGACTTCAGGAGGAGGCCATGAGGATTCGCAGATTCGATCAAATACTCTTACAAAACAAAGACAGTTTTATGCAAAAATGTGTTTCACCCTCCAAGAACCCAGAATGCCAAATAATACATTCCTTAATGGAAATACTTTCCACATAAGAACAATGGACGGGACCTATATTGGATGTTTTCGTAAAATATATTTTCAACCTCCAAAAATCGGGATTGCTAAACTACATACATTTCGAATGGAAAATTCGGCGTAAATATATTTCGGCCAGCACCTCCAACATACAGAGAATGTGTTAAAATTTTCTGGGGTGTCGAATATTTTCTACTTAAAATCACAGGTATATTATGCAGAAAGGAAGGTAGTAAAGTCGAACTGGGCCGACTATATGATACCCTTCACCACAATTGCATGTCAATGTTCCCTTGAAGGAACACACTCATGTCTTTCTGCAACCTATGATAAATTTAATTCCATTCGGGCAGATTTAGAGTCGTCTGTCGTACCATGCGACAAATTTATGGAAAACGATGTATTTATGAAACGATGTATACACACTATTCGCTACGCCGCACTGCTAAAAATTTAATTTAAATCAGACGCCCGTTCGAAATCCATATGAAAGCTATGGCTGCATCGGCACCAATTTGGAGTTTGGCGCACCATTTATAAAAAAAAACCGGACGAGTATAAATGTATATGTGGGCGATATATCGAAAATTTTTCCGAAACATACCACACATCATCCTATACTCAATTCAGTACCCCATGCCAAATTTCGTGCAAATTAAAAGATGTATAGGGACTTTGGTGCACCATTTACATAAAATCGGACGAAAATATATATGGGAGCTATATCTAAATCCGAACCGATTTTCACGAAATTTGACACACATTGTTCCAGACTTAATTCAGTACGCCATGCCAAATTTCGTGCAAATTGAAGGATATATAGGGACTTTGGTGCACTACTTCCCTAAATTCGGACAAAAGTATATATCGAAGCTATATCAAAATCCGAACCGATTTTTACGAAATTTAACGCACATCGTTCTAGACTTGATTCAGTACGCTATGCCAAATTTCGTGCTAATCGAAGGATATATACGGATTTTCGTGCACCATTTATATAAAATAGGGCGAAAATATATTTGTGGGAGCTATATCTAAATCCGAACCGATTTTCACGAAATTTAACGCACATCGTTCTAGACTTGATTCAGTACGCTATGCCAAATTTCGTGCTAATCGAAGGATATATAGGGATTTTGGTGTACCATTTACATAAAATAGGGCGAAAATATATATGGGAGCTATATCTAAATCCGAACCGATTTTCACGAAATTTGACACACATTGTTCCAGACTTAAGTCAGTACGCTATGCCAAATTTCGTGCTAATCGAAGGATATATAGGGACTTTGGTGCACCATTTACTTTAAATCGGACGAATATGTATATGGGAGCTATATCTAATTCGAACCGATTTTCACGAAATTTGACACACATTGTTCTAGACTTAATTAATTAATGGGCCAATTAATTGAGTTGTGCCAAATTTCGTCCAATTCCAATCAAAAATGCGACCTGTAATTGGTTTACAATTTAACATGGACAGACAGACGGACGGACATGCATAAAAAGGAACCATGTGTCATCTCGGTTCCTTCTGCCTGTTACATACATATGCACAAAGACATAATACCCTGTACCTCAGTGTGGTGAAGAGTATAAAAATTGGTATATTTTCATCGGAATTACGACCCTTTTTCTATTTCTGCCCTCTGACACCTAAAAATTTTATTCTGGTCTCAAGTCCAATCCGGAATTCAGAATATTCGTTATGTGAGAATATATTATGAAATATGGACCTATGTCGGATTTTTAAAAGAATAATTTTTACCAAGGCTTCAGCTTCCATAAGGCGTGGATTTTTAAATATAACATTTTTGTCAAGGCTTCAGCCTTCATTAGACGTATACATTTAAATATAACATTTAACATAGGGCGTATACTTTAAAAAAATAATTTCTGCCGAGGCTACTACTTCTATAAGTGATAGATTTTGAATGGAATAATTTTTGGCAAGGATTGTTTAAGGTATAATGTATAACAAGTCTCCAATCTACATAAGTAGTTTTACCAATCCTCAGATAGCATGGATTCTCAATATATGTCAAAGCCGAGTTATATTTTCGACTCAGACTTTAATACAATGGCCCCTTACGACTAACTTTATCCGTCTACTAAGGTCTCGTTGAAACAATAATTGTGATCATATAAAGGAAATCCAGTTTTGGCTAGGATATCCTGAATAAATGATGATATCCTTCCACAAAATTTACGTTGAATTTCCCCAAGCCGCTTAGACTTAGTGGATATTTAAATTAACCAACTCATTTAATCCTATAATATTTTCTGTATCTTCTTTGTTCGCCACTGAACCAGACGGAGTTCATGACTTTAATACGATTATGAGAATAATAAACATGTTACACTCCACTAATGGGTTCGTTGAAATATTTAATTTCTCTACATATTCTTTCTGTCATGTCACACTTATGTGGCATGTTTTATATATATCGCATCTGTGCTAAGAGGTCCATCGAACAGCAACATCGCCGACATGTCACTGATGTTGTTGACCGGCTACCGATAATAATTTTAATGAGGATGCTGCCGCTGATAATGTGGTTAGAGTCAATGAAGTGTTACAGCACGGAAGTGTTTTGTTTTATGTCCAGTAAATTTTTGAGTTTAGAAAAGCAGGAAAAAAATAGAAAACATATTAACTCCACAATGGAGTTAAGGGTGGCAACATCATTCATTCGTAACCATTGACACAAATATGAATGTTGGGTGGTAGCACACCATGACCACATACTGTCACTCACGAACTCCCCCATATTGTCACAACTTTTTCTAGATAGAAATACAAATAGATATATAGGGACAACATCATGAATGCTGCTGCAGCATTTCTCTGACCACTGAAGGTGTTCATGCTTAACAAAGATGTGCACACATGTGGACCGACCCCCTCCTGTCATTGACAACATGTGTAACATATTTAAAAAGAGGTGTTTCTGTTGTTGTCGTCTATTAAATTCTATCAATATTGAGTATTGTTGAGTAGCTTTGGACAGGTGGCAATAACCCTTATTATGAATGGGGAACGTATATGGAGACATGTAAAATATGAATGGGTTAAATGAAATATGAATTTCATATATGTAAATTAGATTTAAACATGGACACAACAAAACTCTTCAATCAGCATTTTTCCACATAGATAATGAGGCTAAATTTTGTATTTTTGTTTCGCCTTTTTTAGGGTTTTTTGGTCAGATTTGAAAAAAAGAAAAACAAACAGAAAACCAAATTGGCATATTGATGTATTTTTAAACATTTTGCTGAACCCATAAATTAGAAAACTTGAATAGCTAAAAACAATATTTTTAAGTGGTATTGATATTAAGTGTTCCTCCACTGGGACATATCCACTGTCAGAACAAATTACAGCCAAGTTAATAAAAACCAATAAGGAAAGTAGTAAAGTCGGACTGGGCCGACTACATGATACCCTTCACCACTATATGTATATATGTATCCTAAAAATTTCATGTCATGTCAACCTATGCTACATTTAATTTCAATCAGATTTAAGGAAATCGATTTATAGCAAACATGATACACGCGATTCAGTATGCCGCGCTGTTAAAAATATAATCTCAATCAATTTTGTTGAGCAAAATTTCGTGTCAATCGGACAAACATTAGGAGTTTGGTGCACCATTTACCTAAAATCGGACTAAAATATATATGTGGGACCTATATCTAAATCCTAACCGATATTCTCGAAACTTATCACACCTCATTCTAGAATCAATTTAATACGCTATGCCAACTATGGTGGAAATCGAAAGATATATAGGGATTTTGGTACAACATTTACATTAAATCGGACGAAAATATATGTAACCTATATTAAAATCTGAACCAATTTCAGGTTCATCATCAGCCATCATCATTCTAGACTTAATTTAGTACGCCATGCAAATTTCGTGAAATCGAAAGATATATAGGGGCTTTAGTACTCCATTTACATTAAATTGGACGAAAATATATATGGTAGCTATATCTAAATCCGAACCGATTTTCTCCAATATTAACACCCATCATTCTAGGCTTAATTCAGTACTCTATGCCAAATTTCGTGCAAATCGATATATATATATATATATATATATATATATATATATTTATATAGGGACGTGCACCATTTACTTAAAATCTGTTAAAACTATATATGGGAGCTATATCTAAATCTGACCCGATTTTCTCGAAACTTAACACACATCATTCTAGGTTTAATTCAGTACTCTATGCCAAATTTCGTAGAAATCGAGGGATATATAGGGGCTTTGGTACTCCATTTACATTAAATTGGACGAAAATATATATGGGAGCTATATTTAAATCTGAACCGATTTTCACGCAACATGGCTCACATCATTCTGGACCTAATTCAGTACTCTATGCCAAATTTCGTGCAAATTCAGAGATATATAGGGACATTGGTGCACCATTTACATAAAATCGGACAAAACTATATATGGGGGCTATATCTAAATCTGAACCGATATTCGCGAAACTAAGCACACATTGTTCTGGACCTAATTCAGTAGTCTGTGTTAAACTTCGTGCAAATCGAGAGATATATGGGGACTGTGGTGCCTACATCGGACGAAAATATATATGGGAGCTATATCTAAATCTGAAGCGATTTTCACCAATTTCAATAGGGTTCGTCCTTGGGCCAAATAAGTGACTTGTGCCAAATTTCATCTAAATCTGCTACAAACATATACACAAAGACAATACCCTGTACCACAGTGTGGAGCAGGGTATAAAAAGAAGGTTATATGGGGACTACCCCTAAAAGGGAGGTTTGTTACCATATACGACTACAAAAAACCAAATTACAAAGAATTTGGTTTAAAAACGCGTTCAAGAACCCCAAAATACCGAAAATTGGGGGGTACCCTTATATAGGGGGCTACCCGAAAAAATGGACCTATATTTATAATTTTTAGTGGAGAGATTTGCTACTTAATAAGAACTCGACGTACTAAATTACAGTCAATTCGGTCGAAAAATTGTCATAATTGGAGTCCTTTTCAATAAATTAAAGACGAAAAGTGCACACAAGTAATCGATTTAGAAGGACAAAATTTGGTCCCAATCGGCCTAAATTTGAATCGTTGGTGCTCCATTTACATAAAATCGGACGAAACAATATATGGGAGCTATATTTAAATCTGAACCGATACCTAATTCAATACTCAGTGCAAAATGTTGTCTCAGTCCGACAAATATTGGGAGTTTGGTGCACCATTTACCTAAAATCGGACAAAACTATATATTGGAGCTATATATAAACTTGAACCGATTTTCTCCAATTTCAATAGTCGTCCTTGGGCCAAATGAGTGACATATGCCTAATTTCATTCCAATTGGATAATAAATGCGACCTATACTTTGTTCACAAAAATACATAGATGGACGGACGGACAGACAGACATGCGTAAATCAGAAAATTATTCTATGCATATTTTCAAAAGGAACCATGGGTCTATCTCGATTCCTTTTGCCCGTTACAAACATATGCACATTCGACGACCGGACTACCTGTGCAAGGTGTATCTTTAACATCAAAAATTCCTCAACGGAATCTACAAAACCAATATTGCACATAATTGGCTGTTACAGTATCGGAACCATAAACACCATTCAAAATATTAACGCTTGGCTTGCATTTTGTCAAAGAAAAACTGTAAAATGTCACTTTTCTTTTTTCACTTCCAATTTTTATGAACAAAAAACAGCAAAATATTTTTTACTGCGAAATGTAACCCTTCCAACGAGCCATCTGTCGAAAAATAATGGATTTCTTTTTCCCCTAATATTTTTAGGGCTCCTCAAGAGTTGTTTATGTTGTTTTAAATATGCTTGTATATGTTTTCAGAAGTCTTGGATTTGTTTTAATGTATTTTCAAGGGTTCTCGAAATGTGTGTAAAGCTCACACCTTCAAGTATCTCACCCCCAATGGATCAATAAAAATCTGTCGGTTATTCTATTATTTATTCCATATCCCTCATTGCAAAAAATATCCTCATTTAACATTTATTTCCTAATGGTTGCAGATCATTAAAAAACATGTAAACTAATTTATATAATGCATTTACTATCAACTTTATCAACTATTAAAGATAATGCCAACTTGTTTTTCTGCAACTGTGACCGAACGTAACGACCCTTTAACTTTTCCTGGCTTTTTAATTACATTTCGTTTTAATGTTAATATAATTTAGTGAACGGTAATTAACCTGCATTTCTTCTTTAGTGGCAGTTGGCAAAATAAAACGAAACAAAAAAAAAAAAAAAAAACAAACGAAACTACTTTCACACCTGTGGAAGCAAGAATAACGAATGAATGAACGAACGAACCGACGGCGAACAAACTTGGTTTTTGCTCACAGAAATAAATGTACGTCCTGTTGAAGTTAATAAATCGCCATAAATTAAAAATGCCTCAAAAATTACACTACAACACCTCAAAATTGCCGGGCTAACTTTTAAACAAGTTGCGTTGCAATTCTGTAGAGCGCCTTCTACGTCCGCTCATCCTCCAGGGATGACAGTTGGGCACAACAACATAGCTTTATTTGCAGAATGCACACAAATTCTGTGGCCCACAACTATATTTGCCTGGTGAAAGAATACAATGCACCGCACCACCAACTATTTGTGTGTAAAAAAGGTATGAAAATGAAAAGGTGGCAAGGAAGGGAGATGGAAAATAGTAAAAAGGATGCTGGAAAAAATCAAATAAAAATATTTTGTAGCAAAGTTATGCTAATAGGCATCAGTAGGGAGGAAACGACTTAGTTCCGCTAACAGTTTCCGTTTCCTGTGTGCCACATGCCACCACTGCTACTTTGTTGCTACACTGCTGCCTGCTGCTGTTTGGTGTTGCATCAAACACAAAACAGCAAAACAACAACCTAATAATGATGAACATTAACAGGCTATACACAGATGCCGCAAAAGAATTGAATTTGATTTGTAGAATGTGGGGGAGAGGGAAGTTCTGGAGGAAAATACAGGATGATGTTGATGGAAAAGACCACGAGAATAAAAAAACAACAAAAACAGCAGTAACAAATACGATTTGAATTATCATGATGAGGACGGACGTTGCCAATGTTGATGTTTCCCAGCCCTCCACACCCTAGGATAGGAATATGGGCCACTTGGACAAGAAATAATCGTCTTACGACAATGGGATGAGTACAACGAATATTTCAAACGACGACGCCGGTGACACGATTCTGGCTGTCAAGAAAGAAACTGAACACCGAAACTTAACACCTCCAACTTTGTTGTAAAGCTTAGAAAATCTTCAAGTTTCTTACCCACCACCTGCCTACCTATCTTAGCTAAAGTTGGCAGCTACAATGTTTGCCTCAAACGTACAAATGTCCTAGCACCTGCACCGGCATCTCCACGATTCTCTTTGAAGTAAATTCGTTAACGTTTAGTTCTATTGTTGATTTGCCATGTTCGTGAATGAGTGCAACACAAACCTACCACCTTCCCACCCACTACCCACTCTTCAATGGAGGTGTGAAACGACAACGTTGTGAGTTTAACACTCAACACATTCAACACGTGATTTCGTTATGCTTTTAATGCCTCGAACTGGTGTTGTGGAACGAACCTACAACGTCACCGTGATGGTGGCTACGTTGTAGGTTCTAGCTACCTTGTGTGCTACAGCTACATCTGCTCTTCATTTTCTTTGAAGCGGAAACGTAAAGCCAATGTAGCTAGGTGTTCGCTTTCATCCATAGAAATGAAATTTCAAATGTAATTTCGTATCCTGTTATTAAATTTTTAAAGAGCACTTTTGGTGAAGGCATCGTTGTGTAAAAAGGAATTTTTAAAGATATTTGTTTACGTTGTTTTTTTGCTGTTGTCGTCGAATGACATTAAGAGAAGAACTTCTGCAAACGGAACTTTGGGGGCATAGGAAAAATAATAAAAATATAAAAAATTAAATAAGACAGGTAAAATTCATTACTTAAATGTTAATTTTATGTCATTAAATGGAAATTGGGCTCACAATTTCCCCTTTGTCGCTCGTTTCCTAACATTTTAATATAAAACCAAATTGATTTTAGTGTAAATAATCTTCGGACTCTAATTTAGTTTATGGGGACCCCCCATTTTCGGTGTCAAATATTTTTTATATAATTCGAATCTACACTAATTCAAGAATGTCCCCACAAAATTTCAAGTTAAAATCTCAATAATTATTATTGCGTCAGCATCAAGTGACGGTAAGAGTGATTCTCAATTTTTGTTATTTGAATTTTGCCTTGTAATGGCAGTGATCATTTGAATGTAATTTTAAGTGATTATTTATACTCTTACGAGTCGAGCTTGATGATCTAAGTTTTGCAATGAAAAGGAAAGCCAGGAGAAGAACCTACGTACCCACCACTATGCGACACGTTTCGCCGTTGGTTAAGCGGCTCATCAGGCATATTGGGCTTTACAAATGTCGTACGTTGATACCTTGTATTTATTCCGCCCTGATGCGAAGCTTGCATATGCGAATTAAATTCAAATTTGTCAAAGTTCGACATTTGTCTTCAATCTAGGAACAGTCATTTTCAAAGCAGATTTTTTTTTGTAGCGATGGATAATTAATCCACACACCTACAATTGCTTCCATGGTATACACATGTTTTTGCGCAACCGTTTTTGGAAGTGTGTTGATGGCTCAGAACGTTAAGTGGTCTTGGCAACATTTGTGTTGCTCCGAGGACCTAGGTTCGGCTTTCCTTTTCATTGCAAAACTTAGATCATCAAGCTCGACTCGTAAAGAGTATAAATAATCACTTAAAAGTGATTCTCAAACTTTAAACAAAATTTTCTCCAAACAGCATTTTTGCGAATGGCGGGCACGATAACTCAAAAACTAATAACCCAATCGATTCCAAATTTTGGGACGTTACTCTGTGAGTGATTAGCTATCGTATGAACTAGGATAAAGGCAATCGATCAAGATCTTCCTTATTTTTAATTTTTTTGTGGTAAAAAAATCGGCGATTTTCCAAAATTTTTTTTAAAGGTCCGCCATATTGTTAATTTTTGAGCGATGTCAATAATCCTAGTTCATACGAGAGCCAGACATGAACTTTTTCTAACACAGTTTAAATTTTCGGTTTCGGATGTTCCATTGAGGAGTTATCATGCCATTAAAAATGAGGACTTTTCTTTAATCACAAAAAACAATAACAAATAAAATTTTTAAATTATTTTTCTTCCCTTTTAATCTTCAATCTTTTATATGGGGTTATATCAAAACTTGGACCTATATATACACCGCATACAATTGTATATACGTCAGCCTTCCATAACATATCACAGCCCCATGGTTGGAAAATGCGTCTGAAGTCTTCAATATACCGAAAATGGGATAGTACCGTTCTATGGGAGCTATACCAAACCGTAACACCTCACAGGAGTTAGATAATTGAAATTCGATTGGCTTTATGCCGAAGTGTGCCGCTCGATACACTTTACTGTGCAAAAAATCTAAGTTAAGAACCGCGGATGTGCCTCCACAATCGATTTTGGATAAAATACGCATATTATTCGCGTATCGATAAATTTTTGACGTATTTTCATACAGATTCGCGAATATGATAATACAAGAATGAATGTATGTGAAACCAATTTGAAGAAAACGCGATTATATACGCGAATTTGTCAAAATAAGCTTTTGTAGTTTTTCCCACATTCAAGGTACCTATATTCGCCGTTTTATTGGGCGGAATTGAACATGGATGGGCTCATTAGCTCCGGTGCGTAAAAAAATAAAATCACGCGGGGTTCCACGGAATTTGAATGGACTTTCTTAATTTTAGACTCAAAAAATATGTTTTTTATAAAAGTTTACGCACCACATTTTCGTCTTTGGAACCCAATTGCAATGAAGCTACGGTGAGCACATTCATGAGATATACACTTAACGAAGCAAAATCACGAGTCCTACAATCCTATAATTATTTTCTTCCATTATCTGGATGCGCATCCCAATTATAAGAAAAATTCAAAAAACACCGAAAATCCGGCTTCAAAATGTCAGCATCCTTTTTGGGTGGATGCAGTGATTATATCGAAATATCATACATTAGAATCATATTGACCATGGGGTATTCTGCAACTTAGTCACTTATCACATGTGCGTGCGTTGTGTAGTTTAGCCACAAATCAGGAAGGAACACAAAAAACTCGTTGGCTTCAACACATTTTCACCCATTTTTTTACATTACCACCATCACAGCTTCCACGCAACTTATTATTTATTACCAATATTTTAAAATTTTGACAAGAACATTTCATTTTATAGAAATCAATTTAAATTATATACAATATGTTCATATTTCGCGAGTTATAACCTTGCAAACCTCAGCTTCAAGGAATTTAAAAGATTTTTGTAATTTCCCATATATACCTTCGCAGTGTAAAACTCTGTGATGCTCGTGATACAAAAGCGGCCTATACTGTAACGATAAAAAAATATACACAAATAAAGTTTTTGTTCTATTTAAAGACCTATATCGCTCAGTTGCTGCAACACCGGCATAAATAACCAATAAGGAAGGTAGCAATGTCGGAATGTACCGACTATATTATACCCTTCACCACTTTGTGTATTTTCTACATATGTATCCTAACAGACGTCGCATTTTCAAAGAAGCATTGGCGTGAAATTGAACGAACTTAAATATGTCAACATTATTTATATGTAAACCGACTAACAGCAATCCCTACACCTGCCATTCTGCAACCTATGCAAAATGTTGTAAATTAATTTAAAGCAAACTTGACATACGCTGTTTGGTATGCTTTACTGTTTAAAATTTAATTTCAATCAGACACCCATTGATTATCTGGTATACAATTAACATGAATAGGTCGAAATTATATGAAAGCTAAACTATATAGATCTGAACCTATTCAAGGATACTTGCCAGAGATAAAATTGGATGAAAATATATATGGGAGCTAAATCACGAAATATAGCACACATCATTCTAGACCTAATTCAGTACAATATGCCACAAATCGTGTAAATCGACAAAATATATAGGGGCTTTGATGTTCCATTAACATAAAATCGGCGACAAATAGGTCGAAATTATATGGAAGCTAAGCTATCTAAATCTGAACCTATTTGAAGGATATTTGCCAGAGATAAAATTGGACGAATATATATATGGGAGCTACATCACGAAACGTAGCACACATCATTCTAGACCTAATTCAGTACGATATGCCAAAAATCATGTAAACCGACAAAACCTTAAATCGGACGAAATTATATATGGGAGCTATATCTAAATCTGCACCGAGTACGATATGCCAAAAATCATGTAAATCGACAAAACCTTAAATCGGACGAAATTATATATGAGAGCTATATCTAAATCTACACCGATTTCTACGAAACTTAACACACACCATTCTAGACCTTATTCATTATTCTGTGCCAAATTTCGTGCAAATCGAAAGATATATAGGGACTTTGGTACACCATTTACCTTAAATCGGACGAAATTATGTATGGGAGCTATATCTAAATCTGAACCGATTTTCACGAAACTTAGAACACATCATTCAAGATTCAATTCAGTGAGCTATGCCAAATTTCGTACAAATCGTTATATACTTTGGTGCACCATTTACATAAAATCGGAAGAAAATATATATGGGAGCTATATCTAAATCTCAACCGATTTCTACGATCTATATCTAAATCTGAACCGATTTTCACAAAATTTAATAGTGGTCTTTGGGCCAAATAAATGACTTGCACCAAATTTCATTCAATATGAATTATAAATGCGACCTGTACCTTGTTTACAATTTAAAATCAACAGACGGACGGACATCCATAAATCGACTCAGAAAGTTATTCTATGCAAAAGGAACCATGGGTCAATCTCGTTTTAAGTTTTCGATTTACTCACACCTTACAATTAACAGAGGAACTTCTCAATCAGTCTGTGAAAGTGATATTAATCTAATTTTGTATACAACATGAAGTCTGATCATGATTGATTTATGCCAGTCTTGCAACAAATGTGTCAGAATGGAACCTACATGCAAAATTTCAATGCGATTGAACTATATCTGATGTCTGTACTTTGATTACATTTATAATATACAGACGAAGTTTCGTGGTGTTTAAAAACCTTGGAAATCATCATTAAGTCTCTTCCATCTGTTTGTTGGTTATAGTCTTGATTGAGTTAACATTATATGTGAAATTTTGCAAATTTGTTGACAATTTTTAAGAATGATCTACGTTGATGTATAGCTCCAATATTAGGGTATCGCCACATTTACCAATAGAAAGGACTGCATTGTGGCATTCTATGCTCTTGTGGGGTAAAAATCTGTTTGGCAGAAAAATTTCATATAAGTTCATGCTTTCACATAATCCCAATAAAAACTTTACACTCCCATTTCGGTATGCTGATGGTTCTATGTGGATTTTCTAATCGTAATAGCTGTAATTAGCTCTTTCTTCCATTAGAAATGACAAATTATAGCCACTTCCGTTGAAGAATGAGACAAGGACCTACCTTTCACCAATAGTATACATCCTAGAAGCAATGTCAGTACCCATTTTTAAAGCTATATATTAGATACTGTATTTCATTTCTTTAAAATTGTCTTCATTCAACAAGTAAATTGATGATAATTATCAGTTTGAACTAAAATCTTCAAACTGAAACTTTAACTATGATACAAACTTGTCATAAATGAAAAAAAAATTCCTCAAATTAGAAGTTTTCAACCTCCAGGCTAACCTACATACAATTATTGTTTGTCAATTACTATTTTTTCCGTTAAGCAAATTCCGTAGAGCTCATTAGAATAAGAAAACTGTACAATGTATGTTCCACAAAAAAGGAGAACAAGTATAAGAATAACAAGGATAACATAAACTACAACAACAAAAACATGGAACATTATTTGCATGAGATCTTTGGGACATGGGACCATACATTCACACATTTATTTCCGTATTCCCAAAAAAATTCCACTGCAGACCATCACCATCACCACCATCATCATTATCGTCATTGCAGGATGTGCATCTGGTTATTCTATTCATTCTTAATTTGTTGCACAAAGGACATTTACAACACTTGTTTTTGTTATTCTTGTACGATGTTGTTGATGTTGCCATTCATTCTCTCTGTATGTTATGCATTCTCAAGACGTTTTGACGACAAAGTTTGTAGTTTTTTTCTTCTTCTTTGCTCTTGCATCTTTAAATATTGTTTGCAAAACATAACAACAACAATAGCTACAACAGCATAAAAGTAATCAGAACAACATGAACTTTTTTTCTTGTCGCCCCCTCGAGGACCATGGATGCCAGGATAGTTGTATACATGGACGGATAGATAGATATGAGCCAGAGAATATAACCCGTTTGTAAATGTAGTTTTTTTCTTTGCACATTTGTTCTATTATTGTTAATGTCGTTTTCAGAATTCCATATCCTTTTTTCCGTTTACAGCTTCTTCTTGAAAGTTGATCAGCATATGGAAGACTTAAGAAGAAATAAACAAATAAAGTTTAACTAAAAAAAGTGAGATGCAGAAAATTAATACTATCGACAGGGTACCACTGTGATGCCCTACACAATTGTTGGACTGTACGTTGGAAGGGCGTATTTCCTCGGTAACATATAAGGATTTTCTGAGAATGTCATCATCGTCAGGATCGCGAAAATCTAATGTCTACAAAATATTTTTAGATATGGTAAAATTTCATACATATTTGAAAGTATAAAAGATTTTCATATTTTAAAAAAACAATCAAAGTAGGACATACTTCACCATCGTGGGAGTTCTTAAGATTTTTATTCTAGATTATATTATACCAATTTAAATCAAGCTATGCATGTGTGGAATATCTTGTCAATGAACTGATTTCAATCCATCCACATTCATTCGGTAATCTATGCAATTGCATGTCAATTGGGAAAACTTTGGGATTTTATGACAAAATTATATATGAGATCCGACCGGGCCGAACTTTGGGTACCCTTCACCGTAGGTATACTGAGAGGTACTTTAAACGAAAATATAGGGAACATACAAACAAGTGGACCTATACCGACAATTCTACAAATACTAATTTCCGCATTTTTAAATGGAGAATTTTCCTAAAAACACAATAAAGTGGACCGATATTGATGAAGCGTGGCAGAACGGAACATTCCCAATACTGCAATCCAGATGCCACAGTTATATGAGGCCATGAGCAACGTACACATGTTTTATTTTGAGGAGTTGGGTGGAAGCTCCTGGTCCAGTATGAAAATTGTCATTGCCATCAAAAATTGAATACGTATGTCCCTGGAGGCTATACCTAAAGCGGGACCATTATTGTTTGCATCGTGTAAGAAGTACAGAACATAATTGATGTTTAAGATTTAATGTTGATGAGGTTGATGAGGGGAGGTACCAGAGGGCAGACGGGTCCCAACTTCGGACTTGCTCTAGGCTTAGTAAAGATAATTGGTTGTGCAAAGCTTGGTTCAAATCGGATATTGGATTTATAAATATTGAAAATTTTGACCCTCTGTGGGGGAGGTACCCGAAGGAGTGGACCAATGGATCCCATATTGATCTGCGCTTCGTAAAGATAATAAGTTGTGCAAAGTTTGGTTCAAATCAGAAATTCCATTCGCCTGATATTGGATTTATAAATAGGGAAAATTATGACCCTTTGTGGGGGTGGTACTAGAAGGAGTAGACCAATATGTCCCATCTTAATTTTGGTTTGGATGAAATCTATTATTTCCTTCGAGAGTTGTCGTGCGCACCAACCGGCCAGAAACATAGACTCCAAGTTTTCTGAAACGGATTTTGTCCAAAGAAACATGGGATCTAAAACCAATATTTTCACCTTATTATTAGCCATAAGGCTGAGGGCATAAAAAGGCGGGTCATATGAGGTCTACTCCAAAAAGGGGGCGAACGCGCTCAAGAACCCAAAAATACCAAAAATTAGGGGTGCCCTTATAAGAGGGCTAGTGGGCTTGTATTTATAATTTTTAGTGGGGATGTACCAAATTACGGCGAATTTGGTTGAAAACGTACTCAAAAAACCCAAAATACCGAAATTTAGGTTACCCCCACCTAAAAATTTACCTGTATTTATAATTTTTAGTGGAGAGAATTGCTACTCGATAAGAAATCAAAGTACTAAATTATAGCCAATTTGGTCAAAAAATGCGGTCAAACCCCCTAAAATATTAAAAAATGGGAGGACCAATATTTATAAATTTTAGTAGAGTAGAACTCAAAATTCCGAAAATTGGGGATACACTAATATGGGAGCTCCTCCTAAACGTGGCCCATTATAAATCGATTGAAAACGTTATTCTGCGTATATCCCACATATCATTTGTGGTGTTTTGAATAGCTACACTCACCCACAAAAGTTGCCATAATGTGCCTTCCGGGTGATTGGAATGCCTTGATTAAACGTCTTGCCTTGACTTAAACGTACCACCTTTCAACACCGAAGTGGTTGTAATTTGGAATTCAAGGAGAAGAAAAAGTTCTATAGAACTAGTTCGATATAGTACCCTGTTTGACATAGGACATAGAGCAACAACGAGAAAAAGTGTGTTTGTGATTAATATATTTGCATTTGGTATTCCGGGTTCCTGGTGTTTAAAAACCTTCTGGACAAACAAATCTTTAATACAGATCCACATTCTTGCATAGGTCCCATACATATGCAAATGTGCCTACCTAACTACATGTAATTTGGTGTTATATTTCCTCTGCCGATATAAAAATGTCTGGTAGGCAATTTACTAATATGTTCATGCCCTGTACATTTCTAAATATTTTAAGTGCGCATCTCATGGTAGAGGGTATACATAGAATATATAATTTCGGTCTGGTCGAACTATACGATTAGCTGTAGATATTTATTTTTTATTCTTACTAAATAGATGGATTTGGATTTGATTCTATTTTAACATTTTTATTTCGCAAAAATTTTAAACATCGGTTTATATTCGGGGAGAAAGATTTTATGTCACCCCCATTTACAGGTATTTTATGGTCCTAGGTACAGATATTACTAGAGAAGGCACTTAGAGAAGGTATTTTGACTCTTTAGGCTCACGCTCACACCTGCAAAATTTTGTGTCAATTGTCCAAAGTTTGGGTCTATGGTGCACCATAAATCGGACAAAAAATATATATGGAAGCGATATTTAAATTTGAACCGATTTCAACAAAATTCGGCACAATTTAGGTTATGCTAATATCAGCACGTTTTGCACAATTATGTGCACGTTATTTTGAGCACGTTTTTCCATGCAAAGTTCTTAATCGACATTCAAACTCTCCATATGCTGAAAGGACTGTAGGGCACACAAGACAATCTGCGAATCTGCTGTAAATGCTTTATTTCTAAACATCTTCTATTTGCAACTGTATACAAACATCAAAACTTAAAAAACAAGCTATTTCTTTCACAAATTAAATATTAAACTGAACTCTTTCTTTCTGTGTAAATATTAAATAAGAATCATAAAACATGAACAACTGCCGTTGCTCCTACAGCTGCTGCAATGACAAGCCTAGACGACAACAGCACTGCCTTCAACATTCAACTCTAATTACAAGCAAGGCCCAACAGAAACCATTGCAAACTTCTTAAATTGATTGGGGAATTTTTATGGTGAACTATTTACGAACATTACTCAACACAATAACAACAATTAGAAGCTTGCAGTGAAATGTTGTTGTTGTGCGAGTTAATTAAATGTGCGCTTTTTGTAGTAACAGAAGTTTGTGAATTTACAAAGAGATTTTTCGCAATGTGATTTTTTAAATCTAATCAAATAAATTGACTTAACAATTTTAGAGAAATTAATATTTATTAAAAAAATCATTTAGAATTCATTTAGAATATATGATATGTAAATATTTTTATATCCTATATGCAGTGACATGAAAGATTTAACTTTGAAATTTGATAAAGTTACAAAGTGAATTACCCCGTTGACAAGGAAAAAAATTTAATTTGACATCTTATGTTTTCTATTTGCTTCCATATACATAGATTCTATATGAATAATGATTCCAGTTTTTTTTTTTAATTCTTATATTTTCAAATTTCCCTGCTTCCATTTTCCTTTTAAAATTTATTTGATATTTTTTTCCTTCTGAAATTATCTTTTAACAAATATCCTGACAATTTTTTCGCACGTCCTGTTACATAATTTATCTTTTACGCGAAATTAAAGAAAAAGAAGAAACAGTTAGTGAAAAACACAGAAAACAAAAAATTTGCAAAAACTCATCACCAACCGGAAGAATGTTAAAATGTTTTTAGCAGTTCAACTATCACTTGCAAAACGGAAAGAATTTTTTGTCGTTGTTTTTCTAGCTATACCAAAAACTAGAGATGCTTTTATAAAAGTGTAAGGTAATTTTTTTGTAAGCATAGTGCATACAATATCAGGATAATCCAACAACAACAACTATGGAGAATGAATAAAAACAAAGTTGACACATTGACATGTTGGCATTTAATACAGGGGCGTATTGGAGGAAGAAGGTATACCAATATACGGCGACAGGATATTATTCATTGGAATAGGGCATTATTTCTTTGTAAATATGTTTGTAATATACAAAAGGAAATAAGAGAGACTTTCAAGGTCAAAGTAAACAAAGTAGAGGTCCCACTTATTATTATTTAATAGTGATGGAATTTGGCAAAGCGTAATATTTTGGTCCGAGGAATAACCCTTTGTAAACTGTAGAAAATCGTTTCAGATTTACACATTGTGCACCAAACACATTTTAAGTGTAAAAAATATGTTTGTAACAGGCAAAAGGAAACGAGATAGACCCATGGTTCATTTTGAGAATATGCATAGAATCACTTTTTAAATCGATTTATGCATATCCGTCTGTACGTCCGTCCGTCCATGTATTTTTGTTAACAAAGTACTGTTCGCATTTATGATCCGAATTGGATGAAATTTGGCATAGGTCACTTATTTGGCCCAAGGACGAACCCTATTGAAATTGAGAAAAATCGGTTCAGATTTAGATATAGCTCCCATATATATTTTCGTCCGATTTAATGAAAATGGTGTATCAAAGTCCCTATATATATTTCGATTTGCACGGCATATCTTAATGAATTAGGCATAGATTGATGTATGTAAAGTGTCGTGAAAATCGGTTCAGATTTAGATATAGCTCCTATATATCTTTTCTTCCGATTTTATGTAAATTGTGCACAAAAGACCCACAGTTTGTCTGATTGTCACACCATTTTGTACAATGAACTGTAGTTAAAAAAAGTTAATCTCAGGCAAGTCTTATTGAAATCGGTTCACATTATATATAAATATATATTTACTATATCTATAGCAACTCTATGTCTGACCAACGTCCTTCAACGTCTGTTAGGATTCATCTGTTGAAAATGCCCAAAGTGGTCAAGGGTATCATATAGTCGGCCCCGTCCGATTTTACTACTTTCCTTACTGTTTTTTTTTATATACAAGGACTACAAATTTTCAAATCACATGGTTTTTGAACATTTCAACAACATTTTCTGTCGACGAAAAGGGTTCATACTAATTTATTATGCCACACTTTGAAAACCGGTCGTATACAATTTGAATTTTAAGTATTTTCGAAGCTGAAATTATAAAAATATACCCAAGTTTTGATATAGATCCCATACAAAGGTCCCTCCATATTTTAGGTATTTCGAAGGCTATAGCCGCATTTTCGCATTTGATATACATACATATATAGTTCCCATATTAAATCCCAACCCAATTTTAGGCAAGGTTGAAGTCTTAGAAACAATTTCCAAACGAATTGGCTGTAATTTGGCATTTGAGGTTCTTATCTAGTATACAGCTATATCCAACCGAATGGTTTATAATTATAATTACATTTCCTTGGGTGGTAAACGACTTCTACGAAGACAATTTTCAATGTTGATCCATATTGTCCCACAGAAAAGTTCCTCCACATTTTCAGTATTGTAAAGGCTTAAGCACCATTTTTCAAATAAAGTGGTTGTAATTTATTTCGGATTCTAGGAAGGTGTAAAACATATGTGCAGTCACTTACTCTGTAACACTCGGAGATCGTCTGGTCCATTGTGATCATCCAAGAAGGGATATGGAGAGATCTGTAGAAGAGAAAGGAGATAGAGAAGATAAGAAACTAATAAGGAAGTAAAAAGGAAGTAGGTAGAAAAAAATATGGTTGTAGAAATTTGGACAAAAACATATTACGTGCTCAGGTTTCAATTTCCCAACCACTTCAGGTTTCTGATTATGTTGTAGATTTAAGCAAGTTCCATAGTTGAAAAGAAGCTTAGACAACAGTGAGCACCTAGGTTCGTTGTGCCAAAGTTCATTGTCTCATTCATCAAAGAACGCCTTAAAATTCCGGAAAAGGTGAAAGATGGGTGGTTTGATTGAGTCATCGATTGTTAGATTTGTAGATTGAGATCCTCGTCTAGCTAGTTCATCTGCTTATTCATTACCCATGATGTCACAGTGACCTAACACAGCCGATAGCTGTTAGTAAGTGTTTCTTAAACTGCTCTACACTCGAGGACGACCTCAGACTTGATATTATAGGATTTGATGGCTTAAGAACCACAAAGATAGTCACCGATTAAAGGATGCATGACGACTTTTTATCAATTCAGCTGCCTTCCAAATCGCGAAGATTTCAGCTTGGAAAACACTACAGTTGCTATCCATCTTGTATGCATCTTGCTCAAGGCCCAGCCTTTCACAGTAGGCGCCAGTCCTCATACCTTCTTTCATCTTGGATCTGTCTGTATAAAAAGTCAGACCGTCCAGACTTTTGGGGAATAACGACATATGCATCATCAAATATCAGGACTGGTGATATAGGACTGGCGCTTAGTTTTACACGTTGGTCCGATATGATACCATCTTCGTACAGCACAACTTCGCCAAAGATTCTGTTCATGCATCCTTAATGCTGAAACCCAGAGGCCTTAAGCCCAGCACTGCGTTCAGAGCTGCTTGTGGAGTGCTCCTCGCGGCTGCAGTTATAAGAATCGAGGATGCTTTTTGTATCTTGTCTAGTTTGCTGAATGTCGACTTATTGTGCAGGCAGTGCCATCAAAGAAGAGATCCATAGGATAGGATGGGCCTTACCACTGTGTTATACATCCATTGTATAGTCGATGGGTTTAGAACCCAACATTTTCCCAATAGAATTCTTGCATGCATAGAGTGCAATCTTCCCTCTACATAGCATCCCTATTTCATCGTAGTTGACAGTCCAGGATAGTACCAAGGTATTTTGCTTCGGGCGAGATATGAAGCTGCACTCCAGCCGCCGTGCTTACGTCTCCTAGTGAAAATTATAAGTTCTGCCTTTGTTGAATTGACTTCAAAGCCGTTAGCCTTGGTCCAACGTGACAGCGTAGATAAGACTGCATAAAATGTACGGCATTCCCCTAATTTTGTTTTTTTTTTTTGGAGAAAACCAAATGACAGGCAATTTGGTTTTGGCAGGGTTACCAATCAAATTGCTGGCCATTTGGTATTTTAAGTTCTCAGTTGGTGTGAAATTTTGGTAACAAAAATTATATTCAATTAAGTTTCGGGTAGACACCATTTAAAGCGATCCCTCATAAGCGATATTTTGGGGATTTTTATCACGTCTTTCACCCAAATTGGCTATATTTCAAATTTATTAAGGGAAAATAAGCGTTAAGTTCGGCCGGTCCGAACTTTGGATACCCTCCATCATCCGATATTGATAACGTATGACAGAGTGGAACATGTGTATAAAATCCCCAAAGTACTGCATTTTAAAGACGATCGATATTGATTACATCGTGTAGGAATTACCAATATAGCTTCATTTCGAGCCTTACATATTCGTTTTATATCACAATACCTTTCTTCACTCTATATATACCGAAAAACGGTAGGTATATTTATATGGGGGCTAGACCTTATTACGAGCCGATATTGCTGATTCTCGAACCTTATGTTCTAGTTCTTATACCACGATAACCCTGAAGATAGAATAATTACAACGGACCCCCTAGTCATTGGTGGAATATGGCTATATGGGAACAACGGGAAAACGCGGAACAAATCCCTTAACTATTTTAATATTAACCAGTAAGAAAAGAAGTAAAGTCGGACGGGGCTGACTATATGATACCCTTCACCACTTTGGGTATATTCAACAGATGAATCCTAACAGACGTCGCATTTTTAAAGGACCATTAAAATGAAATTGGATCCATAAACATGTCATTCTGCAGTTCATTACGCTGTGCCAAATTTCGTGCAAACCGAAAGACATTAAGGGACCTTGGTACAACATTTGCCTTAAATCGGACGAAAATATATATGGGAGCTATACCTAAATCTGAACCGGTTTTCAGGAAAGTTAACACACATGATTCTACGCCCAATTCATCACGCTGTGCCAAATTTCGTGCAAATCGAGAGACATATAAGCACTTTAGTGGACCACTTAAATTAAATCGAACGAAAATATATACGGGAGCTATATCTAAATCTGAACCGATTTCCTGGAAACTTAACACACATCATTCTAGACCTAATTCATTACGCTGTGCCAAATTTCGTGCAAATCGAGAGACATATAAGCAATTTACTGGACCACTTAAATTAAATCGAACGAAAATATATACGGGAGCTATATTTAAATCTGAACCGATTTTCAAGAAACTTAACACATATCATTCTATACATAATTCATTACGCTGTGCCAAGTTTCGTGGAAATCGAGAGATATATAGGGACTTTGGTGCACCATTTACATTAAATCGGTCGAATATATATATGGGAGCTATATCTAAATCTGAACCGATTTCCTGGAAACTTAACACACATCATTCTAGACCTTATTCATTACGCTGTGCCAAATTTCGTGCAAATCGAGAGACATATAAGCATTTAGTGGACCACTTAAATTAAATCGAACTATATATGGGAGCTATATCTAAATCTGAATATCCGATTTCCTGGAAACTTAACACACATCATTCTAGACCTTATTCATTACGCTGTGCCAAATTTCGTGCAAATCGAGAGACATATAAGCATTTAGTGGACCACTTAAATTAAATCGAACGAAAATATATACGGGAGCTATATTTAAATCTGAACCGATTTTCCAGAAACTTAACACATATCATTCTATACATAATTCATTACGCTGTGCCAAGTTTCGTGGAAATCGAGAGATATATTAGGGACTTTGGTGCACCATTTACATTAAATCGGTCGAATATATATATGGGAGCTATATCTAAATCTGAACCGATTTTTCCCAATTTCAATAGGGTTCGTCCTTGGGCCAAATAAGTGATCTATGCCAAATTCCATCCAAATCGGACTCAGAAAGTGATTCTATGCATATTCTCAAAAGGAACCATGTGTCTATCTGGTTTCCTTTCCTGTACAAACATATGCACAAAGACATA
>NW_026878496.1:0-24023 GCF_032173495.1 Musca vetustissima | reverse complement strand
TGGCCCAAAAATGACACGACACAAAATCCTCAACTCCACCTCATTGCCTCTCCTCTCCAATTTCCTTACATCCTCACACGGTGAACATCTTTTATTACTTCTGTTGTTGTTTGAAGAAATTGTTTTTTTTTTTGTGCTCTCTTTTACTTTGTTTCCCTGCTGTCGGTCGTTGGTCGTTCGTTCATTCATTCGTTTTGGTCATATCCATTCATTCCGAATTGAATACGAAATGAAAACGCATTCAAATTAAATATTTATGTAGAAATGTCTGTATTTGCACAGCACAGGGCCACGCGAAGCGGGAAAGGCCAAATATATGGACGGACAGCAAAATGGTATTACCTTTAAATAATTTTTTCCTTGGAAGGCCTATATGAGGCGTGGATTTTTTTTTTAAATAATTTTTTCCAAGGTCTATATCAGGCGTGGATTTTTTTCAAGGAGACTTTTTCCAAGGCCTTATGAGGCGTGGATTTTTTAAAGGAGACTTTTCCCAAGGTCTATATCAGGCGTGGATTTTTTAATATTTTTCAAGGCCTATATGAGGCGTGAATTTATTAAAGAATATTTTTCTACAGGCCCATATGAAGCGTGGAGATATTAAAGAATATTTTTCAAGGCCTCTTGGCAAGGCGTGGATTTTTTAAATAATTTTTTCCGAGGTCTACATAAGGCGTGGATTTTTTAAATAATTTTTTCCAAGGCCTATATGAGGCGTGGATTTTTTAAATAATTTTTTCCAAGGCCTATATGAGGCGTGGATTTTTTAAAAAAAATTTTCCAAGGCCTATATGAGGCGTGGAATTATTAAAGAATATTTTTCAAGGCCTATCCATGGAGTGGATTTATTAAAGAATATTTTTCCAAGGCCTATATGAGGCGTGGAATTATTAAAGAATATTTTTCAAGGCCTATATGAGGCGTGAATTTATTAAATAATTTTTTACAAGGCCTATATGAGGCGTGGATTTTTTAAAGATTTTTTTTTAAACAATATTTTTCAAGAAGGCCTATATAGGCATGGATTTTTTAAAGAATATTTTTGAAGGCCTGTATTAGGCATGGATTTTTTTAAAGAATATTTTTCAGGAGGCGTGGATTTTTTAAAGAAGTATTTTCAAGGCTTGTATGAGGCGTGGATGTTTTAAAGAATATTTTTCAAGGCCTATATGAGGCGTGGATTTTTTAAAAAATATTTTTCCAGGAGCTACACAAGCCCTGGCTTTTTTAAAGATTATTTTTCAAATCCTATATGAGGCGTGGATTTTTTAAAGATTATTTTTCAAGGCCTATATGAGGCGTGGATTTTTTAAAGAATATTTTTCAAGGCCTATATGAGGCGTGGATTTTTTAAAGAATATTTTTCAAGGCCTATATGAGGCGTGGATTTTTTAAAGAATGTTTTTCAAGGCCTATATGAGGCGTGGATTTTTTAAAGAACATTTTTCAAGGCCTATATGAGGCGTGGATTTTTTAAAGAATATTTTTCAAGGCCTATATGAGGCGTGGATTTTTTAAAGAATATTTTTCAAGGCCTATATGAGGCGTGGATTTTTTAAAGAATATTTTTCAAGGCCTATATGAGGCGTGGATTTTTTAAAGAATATTTTTCAAGGCCTATATGAGGCGTGGATTTTTTAAAGAATATTTTTCAAGGCCTATATGAGGCGTGGATTTTTTAAAGAATATTTTTCAAGGCCTATATGAGGCGTGGATTTTTTAAAGAATATTTTTCAAGGCCTATATGAGGCGTGGATTTTTTAAAGAATATTTTTCAAGGCCTATATGAGGCGTGGATTTTTTAAAGAATATTTTTCAAGGCCTATATGAGGCGTGGATTTTTTAAAGAATATTTTTCAAGGCCTATATGAGGCGTGGATTTTTTAAAGAATATTTTTCAAGGCCTATATGAGGCGTGGATTTTTTAAAGAATATTTTTTCAAGGCCTATATGAGGCGTGGATTTTTTAAAGAATATTTTTCAAGGCCTATATGAGGCGTGGATTTTTTAAAGAATATTTTTCAAGGCCTATATGAGGCGTGGATTTTTTAAAGAATATTTTTCAAGGCCTATATGAGGCGTGGATTTTTTAAAGAATATTTTTCCGAGGCCTATATAAGGCGTGGACTTTTTAAAGAAATATTTTCAAGGCCTATATGAAGCGGGGATTTTTTAAAGAATATTTTTCCGAGGCCTATATAAGGCGTGGATTTTTTAAAGAAATATTTCCAAGGCCTATATGAGGCGTGGATTTTTTAAAGAAATATTTCCAAGGCCTATATGAGGCGTGGATTTTTTAAAGAATATTTTTCAAGGAATATATGAGGCGTGGATTTTTTAAACAATATTTTTCAAGGACTATATGAGGCGTGGATTTTTTAAACAATATTTTTCAAGGCCTATATGAGGCATGGATTTTTTAAAGAATATTTTTGAAGGCCTGTATTAGGCATGGATTTTTTTAAAGAATATTTTTGAAGGCCTGTATTAGGCATGGATTTTTTTAAAGAATATTTTTGAAGGCCTGTATTAGGCATGGATTTTTTTAAAGAATATTTTCAGGAGGCGTGGATTTTTTAAAGAAGTATTTTCAAGGCTTGTATGAGGCGTGGATGTTTTAAAGAATATTTTTCAAGGCCTATATGAGGCGTGGATTTTTTAAAAAATATTTTTCCAGGAGCTACACCAGCCGTGGATTTTTTAAAGAATATTTTTCAAGGCCTATATGAGGCCTACATTTTTTAAAGAATATTTTTCAAGGCCTATATGAGGCCTACATTTTTTAAAAAATATTTTTCCAAGGCCAATATAAGGCGTGGATTTTTTAAAGAATATTTTTCCAAGGCCTATATGAGGCGTGGATTTTTTAAAGAATATTTTTCAAGGCCTATATGAGGCGTGGATTTTTTAAAGAATTTTTTCAAGGCCTATATGAGGCGTGGATTTTTTAAAGAAGTATTTTCAAGGCCTATATGAGGCGTAGATTTTTTAAATAAGTATTTTCAAGGCCTATATGAGGCCTACATTTTTTAAAGAATATTTTTCAAGGCCTATATGAGGCCTACATTTTTTAAAGAATATTTTTCCAAGGCCTATATGAGGCGTGGATTTTTTAAAGAATATTTTTCAAGGCCTATATGAGGCGTGGATTTTTTAAAGAATATTTTTCAAGGCCTATATGAAGCGGGGATTTTTTAAAGAATATTTTTCCGAGGCCTATATAAGGCGTGGATTTTTTAAAGAATATTTTTCCGAGGCCTATATAAGGCGTGGATTTTTTAAAGAAATATTTTCAAGGCCTATATGAAACGGGGATTTTTTAAAGAAATATTTTCAAGGCCTATATGAAACGGGGATTTTTTAAAGAAATATTTTCAAGGCCTATATGAAGCGGGGATTTTTTAAAGAAGTATTTTCAAGGCCTATATGAGGCGTGAATTTTTTAAAAAATATGTTTCAAAGCCTATATGAGGCGTGGATTTTTTAAAGAATATTTTTCCAATGCCTATATGAGGCGTGGATTTTTTAAAGAATATTTTTCCAAGGTCTATATGAGGCGTGGATTTTTTAAAGAATATTTTTCCAAGGTCTATATGAGGCGTGGATTTTTTAAAGAATATTTTTCAAGGACTATATGAGGCGTGGATTTTTTAAACAATATTTTTCAAGGCCTATATGAGGCATGGATTTTTTAAAGAATATTTTTCAAGGACTATATGAGGCGTGGATTTTTTAAACAATATTTTTCAAGGCCTATATGAGGCATGGATTTTTTAAAGAATATTTTTGAAGGCCTGTATTAGGCATGGATTTTTTTAACGAATATTTTTCAAGGCCTATATGAGGCGTGGATTTTTTAAAGATTATTTTTCAAGGCCTATATGAAGCGTGGATTTTTTAAAGAAGTATTTTCAAGGCCTATATGAGGCGTGGATTTTTTAAAGAAGTATTTTCAAGGCCTATATGAGGCACGGATTTTTTAAAGAATATTTTTTCCAAGGCCCATATGAGGCGTGGATTTTTAAAAGAATATTTTTCAAGGCCTATATGAGGCGTGGATTTTTTTAAGAAATGTTTTCAAGGCCTATATGAGGCGAGGATTTTTTAAAGAATATTTTTCTAAGGCCTATATGAGGCATGGATTTTTTAAAGAAATATTTTCAAGGCCTTTATGAGGCGTGGATTTTTTAAAGAATATTTTTCGGAGGCCTATATAAGGCGTGGATTTTTTAAAGAATATTTTTCCGAGGCCTTTATAAGGCGTGGATTTTTAAAAGAATATTAAAGAAATATTTTCAAGGTCTATAGTAGGCGTGGATTTTTTAAATAATATTTTTCAAGGCCTATATGAGGCGTGGATTTTTAAAAGAATGTTTTTCAAGGCCTATATGAGGCGTGGATTTTTAAAAGAATATTTTTCAAGGCCTATATGAGGCGTGGATTTTTAAAAGAATATTTTTCAAGGCCTATATGAGGAGTGGATTTTTAAAAGAATATTTTTCAAGGCCTATATGAGGCGTGGATTTTATAAAGAATATTAAAGAAATATTTTCAAGGTCTACAGTAGGCGTGGATTTGTTAAATAATATTTTTCAAGGCCTATGTGAGGCGTGGGTTTTTTAAAGAAGATTTTTTCGAGGAGTTAAACAAGGCGTGGATTTTTTAAGAACATTTCTTCCAGGAGCTACACAAACCGTGGATTTTTTAAGGAATATTTTCCAGGAGCTACACCAGCCGTGGATTTTTTAAAGAATATTTCTTCCACAAGGTGTGGATTTTTTAAAGAATATTTCTTCCACAAGGCGTAGATTTTTTATACCTTACACAACTATGTTGTCAGGGTATTAAAGCTTTGTGCAGACCCAAGAGTTTATAACGCTGTGAAATATTGGTCATAGACCTACCTTTAAGCATACCGATCGTCATATCTCGACTAGCTGAGTCGATCTAGACATGTGGGTCCGTCCGTCCGTCTGTCCATTATAATTTGTAAACATGATAAAATGGGCCAACAAATTTAGTTTTATCGGTTTTTCTGGTCGCTCTAGAAGCCGCAATTATGGTCCGAATATCGCGGAATTTTACTTGGAGAATTGGATCCGGCCAAAAAATAAGCATGCCTGTTTTGATAAAGATCGCTCAATATTTAGCGGGACAAATTGGCCCATATTTTTATCTGAAAAATTACAAAATTTGTATTCTATGGCGAATATATTTACTCCTGAAGGACATAGACCGTAGAAATTGATAGTATATCCAAGAGAAGTGGTTGGCCTTTAAACTGATACCAATTACATTGTCGCATGTGCTCTGATGTGGGAGTTACACTTAAATATCTACAGATGCTTATGTTATTCAGATACACTGTAGGGCGGAAATACAGCGCTGATCGCTTTGAAAATTTTCATGAGGTTCCGGTTATGGCCAAGGACAACGCCCTAATAATTTTCGCTGATGTTATCAGATAAAAACTTTGGGATAAGGTGGACCGAAATGTTATTTTTTGTATTTTTTATACCCTATACAACTATGTTGTCAGGGTAAAAATTGGTCCTAAATATTGGTCCTAGACCCACCTTAAAGTATCCACCTTTTAGTATCTCGACTAGCTGAGTCGATCTAGATATGTGTGTCCGTCCATCCATCTGTCCATTATAATTTGTAAACACGATACAGGCCACAGTTATGGACCAATCTTCACGAAATTTTGCATGTGAGATGGGTTCAATGAAGACCTCTATTGGTTTTGGTGAAGATCGATTAATATTTAGGGGATGAAATGGACAAAAAACTTTATTCTTGTCGGTTTTTCTAGTCGTTTCAGAGGCCGCAATTATTGCCCGAACATCACGAATTTTTGCATGGAGAAGGGGATCGGGCTAAACAATAAGCATGCCTGTTTTGATAAAGGTAAAGAAGGGTCTTTGACTCGTACTGTAGTGAAAAATGACAAAATTTGTATGCTATGGCGAATATATTTACTCCTGAAGGACATAGACCCTACAAATTGATAGTATATCCAAGAGAAGTGGTTCGCCTTGAAATTGATACCAATTATATTGTCGCATGTGCTCGGATTTGGGAGTTACACTTGAATATCTACAGAAGAATTATTTTCAATTTCATAAAGTTTAGAGCTGTTCATAAACATCGAAATATCTCGTTCTGGAATAGTACACATAAATAATGTCCTATTCAATTTTTAGGTCACGTTCACCATTATCAACGCTCACAAGGCAAAATAATTGAATTTCTTTACCTAAATATTTCGGATAATTAAAACTATAATTTTTATAGTTGTTCGAAGCAATAACCATCCCAAAAAACAATTACTTCGGCAAAACCCTTAGCAGCTACTTTTCGAGTTAAAAAAAAACGAAAAAAACAAGGAGTAAACTAAACAATTGAATCAATTTTATTACTTTACTTCCAAAGTTTTTTCCTTTGTTTTCTCAGCGAATGGTCACCGGTAGGTAAACTGTTCAATTATTAACCAACATTTTCTTTAGGTATTTTTTTCAGTTTTTTTTTTCAGCATCATTTGTTTAACATGTTACCTTTGGCTAACATAAATTTACACGACTACCATGTTTGGTAATAGAAATGGAATAGAAAAAAGACACACACACACACCTATAGGAGAATGGAAGCAGCAAAAAAGAAACACGTTGGTCATTCGTTTTTTGCACAGCTTCCTAACATTTATAGAAACAGGAGTTGTAAGGACACACGGAAAAAGTCCGTTTTTAGAAATTCCACTTGTAGAAACATACACACATATGGTAACACAGTAATACATACATATATACCTACACGTGTGGCTACACCAAGGCCTGGATTTACACTTCTCTTAAAAATCCGTGCATTTTTAAGGGCCTGGGAAATATTCTATAAAAATCCAAGCCTTGGAAAAATTATTCTTTAAAAATCCGCGCCTCATATAAGCCTTGGAAAAATTATTCTTTAAAAATCCGCGCCTCATATAAGCCTTGGAAAAATTATTCTTTAAAAATCCGCGCCTCATATAAGCCTTGGAAAAATTATTCTTTAAAAATCCACGCCTCATATAAGCCTTGGAAAAATTATTCTTTAAAAATCCACGCCTCATATAAGCCTTGGAAAAATTATTCTTTAAAAATCCACGCCTCATATAAGCCTTGGGAAAATTATTCTTTAAAAATCCACGCCTCATATAAGCCTTGGAAAAATTATTCTTTAAAAATCCACGCCTCATATAAGCCTTGGAAAAATTATTCTTTAAAAATCCACGCCTCATATAAGCCTTGGAAAAATTATTCTTTAAAAATCCACGCCTCATATAAGCCTTGGAAAAATTATTCTTTAAAAATCCACGCCTCATATAAGCCTTGGAAAAATTATTCTTTAAAAATCCACGCCTCATATAAGCCTTGGAAAAATTATTCTTTAAAAATCCACGCCTCATATAAGCCTTGGAAAAATTATTCTTTAAAAATCCACGCCTCATATAAGCCTTGGAAAAATTATTCTTTAAAAATCCACGCCTCATATAAGCCTTGGAAAAATTATTCTTTAAAAATCCACGCCTTATTTAAGGCCTTGGAAAAATTATTCTTTAAAAAGCCACGCCTTATTTAAGGCCTTAGAAAAATTATTCTTTAAAAATCCACGCCTTATTTAAGGCCTTGGAAAAATTATTCTTTAAAAATCCACGCCTCATATAAGCCTTGGGAAAATTATTCTTTAAAAATCCACGCCTCATATAAGCCTTGGAAAAATTATTTTTTAAAAATCCACGCCTCATATAAGCCTTGGAAAAATTATTCTTTAAAAATCCACGCCTCATATAAGCCTTGGAAAAATTATTCTTTAAAAATCCACGCCTCATATAAGCCTTGGAAAAATTATTCTTTAAAAATCCACGCCTCATATAAGCCTTGGAAAAATTATTCTTTAAAAATCCACGCCTCATATAAGCCTTGGAAAAATTATTCTTTAAAAATCCACGCCTCATATAAGCCTTGGAAAAATTATTCTTTAAAAATCCACGCCTCATATAAGCCTTGGAAAAATTATTCTTTAAAAATCCACGCCTCATATAAGCCTTGGAAAAATTATTCTTTAAAAATCCACGCCTCATATAAGCCTTGGAAAAATTATTCTTTAAAAATCCACGCCTCATATAAGCCTTGGAAAAATTATTCTTTAAAAATCCACGCCTCGTATAAGCCTTGGAAAAATTATTCTTTAAAAATCCACGCCTCGTATAAGCCTTGGAAAAATTATTCTTTAAAAATCCACGCCTCGTATAAGCCTTGGAAAAATTATTCTTTAAAAATCCACGCCTCGTATAAGCCTCGGAAAAATTATTCTTTAAAAATCCACGCCTCGTATAAGCCTTGGAAAAATTATTCTTTAAAAATCCACGCCTCGTATAAGCCTCGGAAAAATTATTCTTTAAAAATCCACGCCTCGTATAAGCCTTGGAAAAATTATTCTTTAAAAATCCACGCCTCGTATAAGCCTTGAAAAAATTATTCTTTAAAAATCCACGCCTCGTATAGGCCTTGGAAAAATTGTTCTTTAAAAATCAACACAGGCCTCGAAAAAATATGGTTTTTAAAACCACGCCTTCTATAGGCGTCAAAAAATATTCTTTAAAAATCCAAGCCTTCTATGGGCCTCGAAAAAATATTCCTTAAAAATCCACGCCCTCTATAGGCCTCGAAAAAAATATTTTTCTTTAAAAATCAACTCAGGCCTCGAACAAAATACAGTTTTTTGAAACCAAGCCTTCTATAGGCCTCGAAAAAAATATTCTTTAAAAATCCACACCCTCTATAGGCCTCGAAAAAATAAATATTTTTTAAATCCACAACTTCATAGTTCTCGAAAAAAATATTCTGAAAAAAGTCTACGCCTTCTCTAGGCCTCTAAAAAATTAGTCTTTAAAAATCAATTTTTGTGCATAACATGGGCTTTAGTGTAAGGCATCTTCACACAAACGTAAATGGAATTGTTGCATGTATGTATTTGTAATATAAAAAATTCATGCAAAATGAACATTGTGCCACAGATGAATGACCAACCAGGCAGCCAACCATCGAGCCAGGCAGTCAACCCATACGAAGTGAACCCAAAACCTGAACAATGCTTAAATAAAACAGCCATGGATATGGAAACAGAAAATCCTGAGCATTTTACTCGCGTTCATTCTGTCTCTCTGTTGTTGTTTCACATTGTTGCATACCATAATAGTTTGGCACACACACACACCCATACATACATTTACTATGCTCCAGCCAAAAAAAAAATATACGAATACGTCCTTAGCGAGGTAAAAATAACTAAAAATTGTATCTGACCTCTCCACCAGCGCTAACAGTGAAGAAGGAACTCCATTAAATAAATAATTTATTTACACACACACATTCTTATTCTTCTTCTTCTACTTCTGTAAATGACTAACAAAATATGCATTCCGAGATATACAATATCACTATACTGTTGTAAATTGTTATGAGTTTCTTGGTGGCACGGAGAACCGGGGGAGAAGGTGGAAAATGGTAGGAGTTAAAAAATTCAAGAACAGTTTGAAGCCTTCACTATAGGCATGGATTGTTTACAATTTTTTTTTCATGATCCATCAAAGCCGGATGATTTAAAAAAAATATATTTTTTCATTGTCCCAGACAGGCGAGGATTTTTATGCCCTACACAACTATGTTGTCAGGGTTTTATAGCTTTGTGCAGCCCCAAAAGTTTGTAACACCGCGAAATATTGGTCATAGACCCACCTATAAGTATACCGATCGTCATATCTCGACCAGCTGAGTCGATCTAGACATGTGTGTCCGTCCGTCCGTCTGCCCATTATAATTTGTAAACACGATACAGGCCATAGTTATGGACCAATCTTCACGAAATTTTGCATATAGGTTGTATTCTGGTCAATCAAGGTATAGTCCGTCTGCCCATTATAATTTGTAAACACGCCACAGCTATGGACCAATCTTCACTAAATTTTGTATGTAAGTTGTATTCTGGCCAATTAAGGTAAAGTTCAGATAATATTTAGGGGATGAAATGGACTAAAAACTTTATTTTTGTCTGATTTTCTTGTGGCTCCAGAGGCCGCAATTATGGCCCAAACATCGCAAATGTTTACATGGAGAAGGGAATCGGTCTAAAGAATAAGCATGTCTGTTTTCATAAAGATCGGTCAATATATAGCGGGTCAAATGGAACCTGACTTGTGTGAAAAATGACAAAAATTGTATTCTACAGCGTGTAGATTTACCCCTGAAGGACAAAGACCGAGAAGTTGATAGCATGTCCAAGAGCAGTGGTTGACCTTTAAATTGATACCAATTATATTGTCGTATGTACACGGATGTGGGAGTTACACGTAATGGTCGTAATGGGTTATTAAATAACTTATTACCACACTGGCTGGCGGAAATATAGCACTGATCGCTTTTAAATTTTTTATGAGGTTCCAATCACGGTCAAGGCGATGATCATAATAATTTCATAATTTTGGGATGAAGTGGACCGAAAATTGTTTTTTCGATGCCAATAATAGGCCGAACATCACAACATAACCCACGGTGAAGGGATACTGGACAATTAATTAGAAGGGCTGTACTGAATATGAATAGTAATATTCGGAAAATATGTCAGTGTAAGGAAGAGCTGCTGTTGACCTCTAATCGGGCTAGATGATGAAATATTGCCCAGGCTCGGAATAAACATCCGCAGAAAGTTAGAGTTCCGTGGTAGTTGTGTAAGGTATCGTATGGTTGGCCCCGCCCAACTATACTACTCCGCTCACTGGTTTTGGGATGAAGTGGGCCGAAAACTTAATTTTTTGTGTTTTTTTCGGGTCGATCTACAGGCCACAATGAAAGCCGAACATCACAACACAACACACGGTGAAGCGAATATGGACAGATAATTAGAATGACTATACAGAATATTAGTAATATTCGGAAAATATGTCAGTGTAAGAAATAGCTGTTGTTGACCTCTAATCAGGCAACAGGTTGTAGGATATCACGAAATATTGCCCAGGCGTGGAATACACATCCGCAGAAAGTTACTGTTCCGTGTTAGTTGCGTAGGGTATTGTATGGTTGGCCCCGCCCGACTATACTCTCACTGCTTTAATTTTTTTAGCCTCCTACAACATAGGACTACCAAAAGGCGTGGATTTTTGAAATAATATTTTTTCATGGTTAACCAAGAGGTGTGGATTTGTATACCCTTCACCACAATGTGGTACAGGGTATTATGTATTTGTGCATATGTTTGTAACAGGCAAAAGGAAACGAGATAAACATATGGTGCCCTTTGACAATTTGCATAGAATCACTTTCTGAGTCGATTTATGCATGTCCCTCAGTCCGTCTGTCTGTAGATGTTAAATTGTAAACAAAGTACAGGTCGCATTTATGATCCCATTTGGATAAAATTTGGCAAAAGTCACTTATTCGGCCCAAGGACAAACCCTATTGAAATTGAAAAAAATCGGTTTAGATTTAGATATAGCTCCCATATATAATTTCGTCCGATTTATAGTAAATGGTGTACCAAAGTACCTATATATCTTTCGATTTGCACGAAATTAGGCATAGCGCACTGAATTAAGTCTACAATTATCTGTGTTAAGTTTCGTGAAAATCGGTTCAGATTTAGATATAGTTTTCTATATATAGTTTTGTCCGTTTTTATGTAAATGGTGCACCAAAGTCCTTACATACCGTTCGATTTGCACGAAATTTGGCATAGCGTAAATAAAGTCTAGAACGATGTGTGTTAAATTTCTTGAAAATCGGTTCAAATTTAGATATAGCTCCCATATATAGTTTTATCCGATTTCAGGTAAATAGTGCACCAAAGTCCCTTTATATTCTTCGATTTGCACAAAATTTGGCTTAGCGTACTAAATTGATCCTAGAATTACGAGTGGTGAGTTTCCGGAAAATCGGTAGCAATTTCGATATAGCTCCCATATATGAATATGCTCGTGCGATTTTATTTAAATGATGCACCAACGTTCCTATATATTATTCGATTTGCACAGCGTACTGAATTAAGTCTAAAACGATGTGCGTTAAATTTCGTGGAAATCGGTTCAGATTTAAATATAGCTCCCATATATATTTTCATCCGATTTTCGGTAATAGTGCACCCTTTGTATCCTTAGATTTGCACAAAATTTGGCATAGTGTACTGAATTAAGTCTAGAAAGATGTGTGTTAGTTTTCGTGAAAATCGGTTCAGATTTAGATATAGCGCCCACATATAGATTATATTTTTAACAACGCGGAGTACCGAATCAATTTTGCTATAAATCGTTTTCGTTAAATTTTCCCCATGTTACGCAGACGGCTCTAAATCTGCTCGAATGAAATTAAAGTTAGGATAGGTTGGAGAAAGAGGGAACATAGACATGCAATTGTTAGGATACATATGTACAATATACCCAAAGTGGTGAAGGGTATCATATAGTCTGCCCAGTCCGACTTTACTACTTTCCTTACTGGTTAAGGCATACATTTTTCTTACGAATAGTGAAATAGGAAATTTAAATTTATTTTTTTCCAAAGGAGGGGAAAACATTTTGGCGCCATCGTCCACATTTCGACAATGTAAAATTCCCCGAAATTCCAATAAAATTATATTCCCAAATTCCCAAACTCAAATATGGTCAAGCGAACAATTTTAATGAACATTAAAAACATTGTAAACAAACTGTCAAAACGGCTGTCAAATTTAATTTGGCATGTTTATTGCTGGAACATGCAAAGTGACAGCAAATGTTGTCACCTAACAACAACAACAAAATCAAACAAGGAATTTCATGATTTTGTCATCGCAGACAAATGTCGGGGAAAAAACTGTCTCTGTGTTAAACCGCTGCTACTGTTCGTGTGCTGGGCTGTGGTTCGGCGGTGTTCTCCCGACTGACGCATATTAAATGACTACATAGACACATATTCAGGTAATAAATTAAAATTATTATTCATTTTTTCTATTTTTTTTTTCGTATTCATTGCTAATAAATCTTTTTTACTTATGCGCCACACACACAATATGTGAAACGCAACAAGAAATGTTAGTTTTGAAAATAGGAAAAAACGGTTGGGGATTTTTTTCGTGACACACACACAAAGACTGGAGTTAGATCATAGAAGACCCCCACCAGGCGCTGGGGGAAAAAACGAGTGTTTCATTTTAATTAAACAAAATTTTTGATCGTAAATTTTAAGGCAACCAAATTTAGGGCTAATGCAGTTGTATGTGAACAAATATATATTTCAGTACCCTATACCAAAATTCGTGCAAATCGAAGGATTTATAGGGACTTTAGTGCTCCGTTTACATAAAATCGAACGAAACTATATATGGGAGCTATATCTAAATCTGAACCGATTTTCACAAAACTTTGCACATATCACTCTACGCTCAATTCAGTATGCTGTGCCAAATTTTGTGCAAATCGAAAGATATATAGGGTCGTTGATGCACCAATTACCTTCTAAATCTGAACCAATTGTCATGAAATGTCATGCCAAGGTATGCACCCGTCTTAATGTAGCAGCAAAGGTGCGATCTAATGTAACTCGGAAATTTGAAGTCGAAAAGCTGCAAACACAACAGATAGCCGAGGCCTACTCCGCTCAACTTACCCATCTGCTTGAAGAAAGCTCTTCTTGTTCCGATAATAATATAGAAGCATAATGACAAAGAATTGCCCACTCCCTAGAAACTGCAGCAAAAGGAAAAATTGGTTACCAAAAACCACCACCAAGAAACCCATGGTACGATCAGGAGAGTCGTAATGCTACTGATATTAAAACCGTATTTTCAGAAAAAAGAAGAAATAGCAAGAAAAACGTGAGCGTGAGCAAATCGAGATGTACAGGAATCAGAATGAAGTCCGAAAATTCTACCAACTGGTAAAAAACCAAACCAAAGGCTTTGGTGCAGGCACACCCTCCTGTAGAGATAAAAAAGGAATCCTGGTGAGAGATACAGACAGCGTGCTGAGGATCTGGAAGGAGCATTTTGAAAAACTTCTGGTATCAAATAGTTGCAGTGAAGTGGATACCCCAGAACCAAAAACAGATGACGGTATAGAGTATATACCACTTAGCAAATATGAAGTCAGGATAGAATATCAATCGGCTGAAGAATTATAAAGCAGCAGGTGCCGATGGGTTACAAGCCGAACTATTCAGGACTGGTGATCAGATGCTGGTCAGGAGCATGCACCAGCTGATTACTACAATTGCATGCCCAATGATTGGAACCTCATCATCCTGTGTCCCTTGCACAAAAAAAGAGATAAGGCGATATATGCCAACTAAAGAGGAATAAGTCTCCTTCCCATCGCATATAAAGTGCTATCCACTATGCTGTGTGAACGATTGAAGCCAATGGTCAATGACATCATCGGACCATAGCAATGCGGCTTCAGACCTTGCAAATTCACCATTGACCAGATTTTCACTCTGCGCCAAATCCTGGAAAAGAGCCATGAAAAACACATCGACACATACCACATATTTGTCGACTATAAAGCCGCATTTGACAGCCCTATCCGTTCAGAGGTGTATAAAGCCATGTCTGCGTTTGGCATTCCTGCAAAATTAATACGGCTATGCAGAATAACTTTAAGTGGCACAAGGTCAGCAGTTAAAGTAGGAAAGCAACTATCGGAGCTCTTTAATACCGAACGAGGATTTAGACAAGGTGACAATTTGTCGTGTGATCTTTTAAACATCCTGCTGGAAAAGGTCATACGAGACGCAAAGGTGAATAGAAATGGCACTCTGTACACCAAACAACACATGTTACTCGTCTACGCCGATGACATCGACATAATGGGTCGAACACTGAGAGTGGTAGCAGCCACCTTTGAACAGATTGAAAAGGAGTTTGCCAAAGTGGGTAAACGGCGAGAAGACCAAGCTGATGGTATCAACGCGCAAGACGTCCAGTAGACTCGGACCAACTGTGGAACTAGAGAACTACAGCTTCGAGCTAGTTAAAGATTTTATATACCTTGGGTACCGCCATAAACAAAACGAATGACATCAGTTTTAAAATTCGGAGAAGGATTGTGATGACCAACCGATGCTACTATGGTCTAAGTAAGCAGTTTAGAAACAAGGCCACCTCCCGCCAGACCAAACTCACACTTCACAAGACGCTGATACTACCCGTGCTATTATATGGATCAGAAGCATGGGTACTTGCGCAAGCAGATGAGGCAGCTCTTGGGATGTTTGAAAAAAAAAACAATTCTCCGAAAGATCTACGGGCCGATCTGCGTCGACGGTGAATATCGGCTTCGAATGAACCACGAGCTTTACAATTTATACGCGGTCATCGACATAGTCAATTGTATTGAGCTGCAGCCACTACGGTGGCTAGGCCATGTTGTACGCATGAATGAGAATGTCCCAGCTCAAAAGGCATAGAAAAACGAGCCTACTGATGATTCCCGTAGAAGGAGAAGGCCACGAATTAGATGGAAAGACCAAGTAGAAAACAACATCGTGGAACGTGATCTTCCAAAATGGTGGATTTGCGCACATGACCGACGTGCTTGAAAATCTTTTTTAAGCGTGGCTTATGGAACAACCGTTCTGTAACAAGCCATCTAAGTAAGTAAGTAATATCTAAATCTGAACCGATTTTTTCCAATTTCAATAGAGTTCGTCCTTGGGCCAAATAAGTGACTTGTGCCAAATTTCATCGAAATCGGATCATAAAGGCGACCTGTACTTTGTTTACAATTTAACATCTACAGACGGACGGATATGTATAAATCAACTCAGAGAGTGATTCTATTCATATTCTCAAAAGGAATCATGGGTCTATCTCGATTACTTTTGCCTGTTACAAACATATGCACAAAGACCTAATACCCTGTACCATAGTGTGGTGAAGGGTACAAAAATGTACCCATTATATAGGTCATGGAAAAAATTATTTAAAATATCTACGTCTTATATAGGCGATGGAAAAAATTATTTGAAGAATCTACGCCTTCTCTAGGCCTTGGAAAAAAATATTTCAAATATCTACGCCTTCTCTAGGTGTTGGAAAAAAATTATTTAAAATATCTACGCCTTCTCTAGGTCTTGGAAGAAATTATTTAAAGAATCTACGCCTTCTCTAGGCCTTGGAAAAATTTATTTCAAATATCTACGCCTTCTCTAGGTGTTGGGAAAAAATTATTTAAAGAATCTACGCCTTCTCTAGGTGTTGGAAAAAAATTATTTCAAATATCTACGCCTTCTCTACGTCTTGGAAGAAATTATTTAAAGAATCTACGCCTTCTCTAGGCCTTGGAAAAATTTATTTCAAATATCTACGCCTTCTCTAGGTCTTGGAAAAAGTGATTTAAAGAATATACGCTCTATGCAGGCCTAGGCAAACTATTCATTAAAATTTCTCACTTATTAGAATTTTGGCCCCACATCAATTTCCTGCCCCGAACGCCACACACACATTTCACCTTATCATCCCTCCACATTCCTATATTAGGTCACATGGTATAAAAGAAGTCATTATATATTAATTTATGTTCATTTCCCCTGTGACATTTTTATTATTGTTGTTGTTGTTGTTGCTGTGTGAAAATATTCTTCCAACTATTCTCAAGAATACAATTTCATATATCATATTTATAGTTTATTTTATGACAAAATATTATTTATTTAATATTTTTTGGGATGGTGCGTGCGTGTGGGTGTTCACATCTATGTGCAGAGATTATATTAAAAATTCAACAATTTGTTGTAGTTGTTGTTGTTGTGGTTGTCGATGACACCGACTTAGAATGTTAATGAAGTAACTAATGCTACTTGTGGTCGAGCTCAAACCTCAATTGCATTGGTAAATATGGAAGTAAAATAGAAAAATATTAGAGTGGAGTTCAATATGAATGGTCGGATGAATACGGATTTTCGGAAAAAAAGAAAAATATTCTCAAAAAATCTAACCCTTTATAGGCATTGAAAAAACTAGTGAGCGGAGCAGTATAGTCGGACGGGGCCGACCATACGATACCCTACACAACTACCACGGAACTCAAATTTTCTGTGGATGTTTATTCCGAGCCTGGGCAATATTTCGTTATATTTGCACCCTCTTGCCCGATTAGAGGTAGACAGCACCTCTTCCTCACACTGACATATTTTCCGAATATTACGAGTATTCAGTACAGCTATTGTCCAGATTCCCTTCACCGTGGGTTGTGTTGTGATGTTCGGCTTTCATTTGTGGTCTATAGATCGAGTCGAAAATAACACAAAAAATTAAGTTTTCGACCCACTTCAATCCAAAATTATTATCTGATCATCACCGAAAATTATAGGCGTTATTCTTGACCATAACTGGATCCTCATAGAAATTTTCAAAGCGATCAGTGCTATAATTCCGCCATCTAGTGTGGTAATGGCTTACTACATAATATATGAATACGTAAGCACCTGTAAATATTTAAGTGTAACTCCCACATCCGAGTACATATGACAATGTAATTGGTATCAATTTAAAGGTCAACCACTCCTCTTGTATATACTATTAACTTCTTGGGTCTATATCCTTCAGGCGAAAATATATACGCTATAGAATACAAATTTTGTAATTTTTCACACAAAAGTCGGGGTCCATTTGACCCGCTAAATATTGACCGATCTTTATGAAAACAGGCATGCTTATTCTTTGGCCCGATCCCCTTCATCATGTAACAATTCGCGAAGTTTGGGCTATACAAGTGTCCTCTGAAGCGACCAGAAAAACCGACAAAGTATTTGGTCCATTTTATCCCCTAAATATAAACCGATTTTTCCCAAAAACAATAGGGGTCTTCATTGGCCAGAACCCAACCTACATGCAAAATTTCGTGAAGATTGATCCATAACTGTGGCCTGTATCGTGTTTACAAAATATAATGGACAGACGGGCGGACATACATGTCTAGATCGACTCAGCTAGTCGAGATATGACGATCGGTATACTTAAAGGTGGGTCTAGGACCAATATTTCGCGGCGTTACAATCTCTTGGGGTTGCACAAAGCTATAATACCCTGACAACTCATATAAGCCCTAGAAAAATTACTTACTTACTTAGCTGGCTTGTGACAGAACCTTCGTTCCATAAGCCGAGCTTAGAAAAGATTTCCAGGTCTTTTGGTCGTTTGCGCAGTTTTTCCAATTGGAAAGACCATATTCGGCGAAGTTGTCCTCCATTTGATCTTTCCAACGTATTCTCGGCCTTCCTCTTCTGCGTGAACTATCAGCTGGTTCTTCTTTATATGCATTCTGGGCTGGGGCTTTTTCATCCATTCCCACAACACGATCTAGCCAAAGTAGTCGCTGCAGCTCAATACGTCTAACAAGATTTCCAGACCCGTCGGTCTTTTGCGCAGCTTTTTCCAATTTGAAAGACCATTTTCGGCAATGTTGTCTTCGACTTGATCTTTCCAACGTATTCTTGGCCTTCCCCTTCTGCATGAACCATCAGCTGGTTCGCTTTTATATGCCTTCTGGCGGGGGCATCTTCATCCATTCTCACAACATGACCTAGCCAACGAAGTGGCTGCAACTCAATACGTTTAACAATGTCGATGTCCGAGAATAGCTGGTACAACTCATGGTTCATTTGACGGCTATATTCACCGTCAACGCAAATCGGCCCATAAATCTTTCGGAGAATTTTTCTCTCAAACACTCCAAGAACTGCCTCATCTGCTTGCGTAAGTACCCATGCTTCAGATCCATATAACAGCACGGGTAGTATTAGCGTCTTGTAGAGTGTGAGTTTGGTCTGGCGGGAGGTGGCCTTGATTTTGAGTTGTTTGCTCAGACCATAGTAACATCGGTTGGTCATCACTATCCTTCTTCGAATTTCAAAACTACCCAGGTATATAAAATCTTTGACTACCTCGAAGCGGTAGTTCTCAAGTTCTACAGTTGGAGCGAGTCTACTGGACGTCTTGTGCGTTGATACCATCAGCTTGGTCTTCTCGCCGTTTACTGCCAGACCCACTTTGGCAGATGCCTTCTCAATTTGTTCAAAGGTGTCTGTTACCGCTGCTCTAACTGGTGTTGTTTGTCACATTTTCTTTCCGACTTTCGATCTTGTGCCTGTTAATGTTATCCTGCATAGACGAATTAATTTTGCAGCAATGCCAAACGCAGACATGCCTTAAAAACACCTCTGAACGGATAGGGCTGTCGAATGCGGCTTTATAGTCGACGAATAGGTGGAATGTGTCGATGTGTTTTTCGTGGGTTTTTTTTCGAGGATTTGGCGCAGAGTGAAAATCTGGACAATGGTCGATTTGCCAGGTCTGAGGCCACATTGGTATGGCCCAATAATGTCATTGACTTCAGTCGTTCACACAGTACGCTGGATACCACTTTATATGCGATGGGAAGGAAGGTCTTGTCTCCTTTTTTGTGCACAGGACACGGAATGCTGAGGTTCCAATCATCGGGTATCTAGCCAAGTTCATCTAGCCAAAATGTACTAATCAGCTGATGCATGCTCCTTACCAGCATCTGACCACCAGCCTTGAATAGTTCGCCTTGTAAACCATCGGCACCTTCTGCTTTATTATTCTTCAGCCGATTGATTGCTATTCTGACTTCATCTTGGCTAGGTGGTATACACTCTATACCGTCATTGGTTCTGGGGTATCCTCTGCACCGCTACTATTTGATGCCAGAAGTTTTTCAAAATGCTCCTTCCAGATCCTCAGCACGCTGTGTGTATCTGTCACCAAGTTTCCTTCTTTATCTCGACAGGAGGATGTGCCTGCACCAAAGCCTTCTGTTTGGTATCTTACCCATTGGTAAAATTTTTGGAATTCATTCTGACTCCTGTACATCTCGATTTGCTCACGCTCTCAATTTTCTTGTTCTTTATTCTTTTTTTACGATAACACGTTTCTCCTCTCTTCTTTTCTCCCTATAATTCTCCATCGCATTACGTGTTACTACTGTCCGAAGGGTTGTTTTATACGCTGCGTTTTTCATATCATTAGCATTACGACACTCCTGATCGTACCACGGATTTCTTGATGGTGGCCTGTGGTACCCAAGTGTTTCTTTTGCTGCAGGTTGTAGGGAGTGGGCAATTCTTTGCCATTGTGCTTCTATACCATTATCGGGACAAGAGGTGCTTTCGTCAAGCAGTTGGGTAAGTTGAGCGGAGTAGGCTTCTGCTATCTGTTTGTGTGTTTGCAGCTTTTCGACGTCAAATTTCCGTGTTACATCGCAAGTTTGCTGCTACATTAAGACGGGTGCGTACCTTGGCTGTCACAAGGTAATGGTGCGAATCGATATTCGCTTCTCGAATCCATCGGACGTCTAAAACAATGGATGAATGCCTTCCGTCTATCACAACATGATCGATTTGATTTCTCGCTGTTCGATCGGGAGAAATCCAAGTGGCCTTGTGTATATCGAGATGCTTGAATCTGGTGCTGCTAACTACCGTGTTTTTTGCTGCCGCGAATTTAAACAACCTCATGCCCCTTTGTCTGATGTTTCTTCATGGAGGCTGAATTTTCCGACGGTGGGGCCAAAGATATTTTCCCTTCCTATTTTTGCATTAAAATCTCCTAGAAGAATTTTAATGTCATGGCCAGGGCAACGGCCATATGCTAGGCGCTCGTAAAATATGTCTTTGGTCTGTCCATCATTATCTTCGGTCGAAGCATGGACGCAAATGAAACTGATGTAGAAGAACTTCGCTTTTATACACGGATTATAGCAATTCACTCATCTACTGGAGTGAATCTGGAGACGAGGTCTTTTATTCTCCTGTTACCCATAAATCCGCAGCCAAATTAATGTCTCGTTTCATGGCAGTTATAATACAGGGCGTAATCATCTGATTTACTTCCGCCAGTCCCTTTCCATCGCATTTCCCGTAAGGCAATAATATCGGCTTTGTAGTTCTTGAGTACATCCGCCAAAGCGAATACTGCGCCTGTTCTGTACAACGTGCGCACATTCCAAGTGAAGATTCGCAGATCGTGGTCCTTTGTACGTTTGCTAGGGTCGTCAAAAATAGAGGGTTTGATTTTCTGTTTCTTAGCTTTTTCGTAGTAGGTTGGGGTTTCCGGAAGTGGGCAACTGACCCGACGCCTCAACCCATTTTTTTATAGTTTTTATGCTCACTATTTCGTATAGGCCTTGGAAAAATTATTCTTTAAAAATCCACGCCTCGTATAGGCCTTGGAAAAAATATTCTTTAAAAATCCACGCCTCGTATAGGCCTTAAAAAAATTATTCTTTAAAAATCCACGCCTCGTATAGGCCTTGGAAAAATTATTCTTTAAAAATCCACGCCTCGTATAGGCTTTGGAAAAATTATTCTTTAAAAATCCACGCCTCGTATAGGCCTTGGAAAAATTATTCTTTAAAAATCCACGCCTCGTATAGGCCTTGGAAAAATTATTCTTTGAAAATCCACGCTTCGTATAATCCGTGGAAAAATTATTCTTTAAAATCCACGCCTCGTATAAGCCTTGAAAAAATATTCTTTAAAAATCCACGCCTCGTATAGGCCTTGGAAAAATTATTCTTTAAAAATCCACGCCTCGTATAAGCCTTGGAAAAATTATTCTTTGAAAATCCACGCTTCGTATAATCCGTGGAAAAATTATTCTTTAAAAATCCACGCCTCGTATAGGCCTTGGAAAAATTATTCTTTAAAAATCCACGCCTCGTACAGGCCTTGGAAAAATTATTCTTTAAAAATCCACGCCTCGTATAAGCCTTGAAAAAATGATTCTTTAAAAATCTAGGCCTTATTTATGCTTTGAAAAACAATCTTTAAAAAATCTCGCCTTATTTGGGCCTTAGAAAAAATATTCCTTAAAAATCCAATCCTGTTTTTGGACCTTCCATTTTTCCCTTTGTCTTAAAACGAAACATATTTTTTTATCTACCCTTGAGAAATTATCATTACTCACTCATATGGAGAAAGTCCAGTCCATTGCTCCGTGTCAAGGCATCAAATGTCCGTTATTCTTGAATTATGAATCATAAATTTCCCCCGTTCCCCATTACTTGTATGGGGGGGGGGGGGGGGGAATTCTCACCTCTAGACCCACTGCTGTTAATTATTCATTTTCCACAATTCTCTTCTCAAATCATAAATTCTGACACATTTATGAGACATAAACAAAAGAGTACGACTTAAATAGACGCCTATCCATTACAAAAGGAAGGAAAGCCAACTAAATGAACAACGGCACGATGCGGCACCGTACCGCACCTCATCACACAATCAGCAGACAGACAGACAGGCAATGTCACAATGCCATCGAACATTAACACACAAATTTACACATTATAAGACGACTACTGAACTGCTGCACTGCACAGTAGTCTTGACTCATTTGTGTGTCGATGTTGTCTCAGTACGCTTGGTACTGTTGTCTTAAAGAAAACAAAAACAACAACAAAAATAATATAAAAATGTCCAAACTGATGGCTATAAGCCATAAATATGTGGACAAAATACACCAGCCAGCCACTTACCATTATAGGTACTGTGTGCGAAAGAGAGAGCGGGAGAGTGTGTGTGCCCAGGTTCAAGGAGGATCCACCGCAGACCAATAACATTTGAATAGAAGAAGTCTGTAACAGGTAAAAACACAAAACTGAACAAGACCATTGGGACAACAACAACAACTACATTGTTGTGGTACTTGTTGTTATTCGTGGAATCAATTGCATTGCTAGCTTCGCATTTTATGCCCATCCATTCAAGATTTTATTAGGAAGTCACTATCGCTGTTGTGACTGTCTTCTAAAAAAAATTATCAATGAATTGTAATTTTTATTAGCCCCAACATTTTGCGCTTTTCGAAAACAAGGATTTTTATACCCTACCCTACTATGTTGTCAGGGTATTATAGCTTTGTGCAATCCCAAGAGTTTGTAACGCCTCGAAATATTGGTCCTAGACCCACCTTTAAGTATAACGATCGTCATATCTCGACTAGCTGAGTCGATTGGTCCTAGACCCAACTATAAGTATACCGATCGTCATATCTCGACTAGCTGTGTCGATCTAGACATGTGTGTCCGTCCGTCCGCCTGTCCATTATGATTTGTAAATACGATACAGGCCACAGTTATGGACCAATCTTCACGAAATTTTGCATGTAGGATGGGTTCTGGCCAATGAAGACCCCTGTTGTTTTTGGTAAAGATCGGTTAATATTTAGGAGATGATATGGGCCAAAAACATTATTTTTGCCTGATTTTCTGGTCGCTTCAGAGGACGCAATTTATAGGGCTGATCGCTTTGAAATTGTCCATGACGTCCCATTTATGGTCAAGGACAACGCCCATAATTTTCGGTGACGATCAGATAATAATTTTGGGATGAAGTGGACCGAAAACTTAATTTCATTCTTTGGCGAATGCTCATTTGGGAAAGAATTTATCCTAAAACATGTAAGGAAAGCAGTAAAGTCGGACTGGGCCGACTATATGATACCCTTCACCACTTTGGGTATATTCTACATAGACTCCTAAAAAAACCTATATATAGGAGCTATATATGAATCTGAACCGATTTTCTCGAAACTTGGCAATCGTCATTCTATACCTAATTCAGTACTCTATGCCAAATTTCGTGCAAATCGAAAGATATATAGGGACTATGGTGCACCATTTACCTTAAATCGGAGGAAACTATATATGGGAGCTATATCTAAATCTGAACCGATTTTCTCGAAACTTACCACACATTATTCCTGGCCTAATTCAGTACTCTAGGCCAAGTTTCGTGCAAATCGAAAGATATATAGGAACTTTGGTGCCCCATTTACTTCAAATCGGACGAAAATATATATGGGAACTATAGATAAATCTGAACCGATTTTCAGGAAATTTTGCACACATCATTCTAGACTCAAGTCAGTACGCTATGCCAAATTTCGTGCAGATCGGAAGATATATAGGAACTTTGGTGCCCCATTTACTTCAAATC